>NW_027496977.1:0-91534 GCF_021521415.1 Bidens hawaiensis | reverse complement strand
ATAGCAAAACTACAATACACCAATAAATGAATATTGCCATTTTAATGAAAACATTAATGACAGGAAATATGGTGACAGGTGCTATACATAGTTATGGTAGTTGGGATATTAAAGAATATTTATTAATTTATTAGCCATTTAGAACACTGGAGACTATTTTGGAGGAAAACAAGATACAGATACATCATACATGATATTAAACTATAAATATGAAATACATGAAAAGCTGTATAAAAGCTAGAATTATATGAAAATATGAACGGTTTGATTAATTTTATTAAGCGGGGGGCTTACGAAAAAACCAATAACCGATTTTTCAGTTAATTTTTATTTGATTTCGACAGTTTTTAATTCGGTTTTTATTATTTATTCACACCAGTTATGGTTATGGCGTTGGCACCTCAAAAGAGCTTTTCTGCCACCTGGATTTCATTATATTTCTTGCACATGTTACCAACCTCAAACCACTTGAAGGGTATATTTGCTTGAAATATTATAAACTACATGATTATATAAAATTATTAGGATATAGCAAGTGTAATATAAACGTGGTAAAAAATGTAACAAAAAAATTAAATTTAATAATATATATAATAACATATCTTATGAATTCATAAGATATAAATAATGATAAACAAAATTTATAATTCATAATTTAAAAACCTCATTTAATATAACATTTAAAGTTATATTTGTAACTTTGTTAGTAATTATATAAATAGTAATAGTATTTGACATCCTAGTTAGCTACTTTAATTGAATGGCGCGTAGAATAATTGTTTTATTTTAATAGTACATATAGATTATCCATTTTTGTTGGAGCAACAAGCTTAGAACGTAGGGCAACAAATCCTAAACATATATGACGTAGGGGTGTGTTTTTTAACCGTACCCGAATAACAAACCCGAATCGAAGCGACCCGAGACCCAAATAACCCAAACCGAATTCACCCGAAACGATTAAACTCCTAACCCGAACCCGAGATAAAATATTCAGGTCGGTATTTGAGTTGAAATACCCAAATTTGGGTTGACCCGAATAACCCGAAGTAAAAAATACATCGATGCATGTATCCCTAATTTTATAGGGTAGTTTAGCGGTGAAGTAGCACAATGACCTTATGTATTCTTGTTCAGTTGTTCTCAATACTCCAATTAATATTGGATCTATCACATCCCAATGTATTAAATGACCATAAAGCATGCGGAGAATGTATCTTCAATTCAAAAACTTAAATAGTATAATATTTAAACCAATATTTATTGAACATGTTTCTTTAATCTATACAGGTATTAATCCACAGGCTACAACACTCCTTCATCTCATCTAATGCATTCTTGTATAATAAATTTCATGTTTTGCTAAACAATATATGCTATTGTTGAATATGGCTGTATATTATGGCTTTATAACGGCTTGGAATATGGTTTTCTAATTTATGATATTGTTAAAGGTGGATTTTTTTTTAATTTGTTAAACCCGAAACCCAACCCGAATTTACCCGAACCGTATAACCCGAAACCCGAACAAACCGAACTTATTTGGGTCGGTTCTTAGGTCAATTTGTTTTGAGCTCAAACCCGAACAACCCGACCCAAACAACCCGAAACCCGAATGAATAACTTTAGAACACCCCTAATATGAAGTGATGCATGAGTACATTTATTATATGCAAGCTTATGTCGCATATTACAGGAGTTTAGGA
Source organism: Bidens hawaiensis (assembly GCF_021521415.1). Taxonomy (NCBI): domain Eukaryota; kingdom Viridiplantae; phylum Streptophyta; class Magnoliopsida; order Asterales; family Asteraceae; genus Bidens; species Bidens hawaiensis. The sequence continues at coordinate 89,828 of NW_027496977.1, read as the reverse complement.
TGATATATGAGTTAAAGGTGATACACGACCATTGGTTACGTGAACAATGAATTCACGAACATACTAACGTGAAGAGTGCATTTTTTTTAGGAATTTTTATATGTTTCCCCTTTTTAAACCTTTGAAATTACATATTTTTCCAAAATACAAGTTTTTAATGCAAAATGTATAATGCTCTTTAAGCATGGTTTGGAGAATATGTAATCTCAAAGTTTAGGAAGAAGAAATATGTAAATGCCCTTTTTTTTAAAACAACTCGTTTGATATTTGTTTTCAAGAGTAAGTTACAAGTAACCATATCAAAATTATTTAGTACACACTAATAAAAGAAATATTAGCATTTTATTGAAAAACTTTAATGCCAGGAAAGATGGTGGCAAATGCCAAACAAGGTAATTGTAGTTGTGATATTAAAGACTCCTTATTAACTAACACTCAATGTTGTCATTTCCAATATGGTGTTGTGATCGAAAACATGGGTTTTTTAATGGAGACCTAAACTTGATCCTCACTGACAACACTTTGGGGAGGGCATGTGTGGCTCGATGAAGGAAGACCGGAATCTTTGTGAACTCCGTTTCGATCATGAGGGCGGCCGAATTTTACCAGCAGCGGGCCTTCGGGTGGGGGAATTTTAACTTGAGATAACTTGGAGACGCTTAAGGGCTCCATACGGCTGGGTTGGGTCAACTGACGTTGGCTTTTTGCCATTACCAGACTGGACAACGAATCGGACGGGCAACCGGTCGAACAGGCTGCACAAACTAGGTCAAAAAATGACTGTTAGGGTTGAAAAAAAGACTTTTTCAACAAAAAAAACTTTTTCCATAGTAAAGCGGTTCAGCCGGTGCGGTTTTCAGGTTCGGACCAGCCGGTTATCCCGCAGACGAGCGAACTACATAGAACCAGACCGGCCAGTGAACCGAATACCGGTCGACCTGGTCCAACCGGCCGGTCTGGTCCGGTCTCAACAACATTGACCTTAACAATTCTCGATTTGTTAAACTAGCACTCAATATTCAAGTAAAAGGTCATGCATACCCCTATGAATGTATTACTATCAAAACATATTATACAAAATAATATAGCAAATATAAAAAGTGCACCTCTCAATGCAGTTGGTACAACTTACAAGTTACAACTACCATTTGACATAAGCCTTAAGTCACCCCCACTCACACACTACTTACTTATTTTCTGCCACTTGGATTCCATTATCTTTCTTGCACTTTTAACCAACCTCAAGCCATGCCTTTTATCCCCAAAACACCCTACAAATTTCCCAAATTCCTTCATTCATTCGTTCACACCCATTGTTCTTGAAACCAAACTCATCACAAAAAGAAACCATCTTGGATTCTTGTCAAAGTCAAAATTCAAAAGTCAAACTTCAAAACCTTGATCATATTATCAGTTTCTTGTTGCAGATTTTGAAAGATGATGATTCTTGGTGAAAATGTGAACACCCTTAAAGTTATAGATTCTTCACTAAGGTTGATTGTGATTCCTCTAAGTATTGCTTCTTTGTGGTTGACTTTGACCAATCATCAAGAAAATGATGTTTATGGAAGATTAGAGTTTAGTAACCTCAAGGGTCTAAAGTAATGAACTTTTTATCTTTTTAGCATGTTTTAAATAATACCCATCAAGATTTTTTTAAAATTTTGGTTTTTTAATTTTAATATTTGTGTTTCTTGACAGATTCTTTACCAGCATTAGTGCCATTTCTGCAGGGTATGCTTTGATTGCTGTTGTTTCTTCATGGATCAATAATTTGATGAACAAAGCTTGGATCTTTATTGTCTTTGACCAGGTTTGTTTCTTATGTCATTAATATATTTTATTGTGGTAATTTTAGATTATTTTTAATATTATTTTTTATAATGCTAGTCACCTTTATTCAACCCTATGACAGTATGACAAGTAGGTAAGTAAGATATAAATAATCGGTTCGGTCCCCGGTTTAATCAGTTTTGACATTAGTATAAATCGGAGACCGAACCGATACATACAGTTTTGAGCCGGTTTATACCTGTCATAAGTATGTTACATTCCCCTTAAGAAGTTCGACGGATAGCCTAGATAAAAGAAAACATATTTTTAAATAACCTTCGGTAATCCCTGACAGACTGAAAAATCCAATATAAAATAAAATTTTGTTCACATCGGTTGGTGACTCGTCTGCCGCTAGAGGTCCTCTGATTTATAGTGGACCCATTCATGTTTTCGTGTAACATTTTGGGTCTTTTGCAACAATATGATTAGGGATGTGATCTTCATACACCGCCCTCATGCTGACTGTACATGCTTATACGGCTTGCATAAGGCTATAGGCCACACATGACTGGCAAGTGTATGTAGGGGAAAAACAGCTTGTTCAGCCGTATACAAGCCGCATAAGTCTTCAGTTGCTCGTATAGAGTCTGATACAAACTGAACACAACTCAGGTCCTATACAACCTGTAACCGAACTAAAAATAACAAAAACAAAATTTGCGGACCTCTTCGGTGTCGCTAAGTGGCCCAATAGGGCACTTGCGACACCAAACTTCTTATTTATTATACAGTAATAATATTCTAAATATATTATTTGTCAAAACTTGTTTATAACAATTATTTGAGACATTTTATGTTTATGTTAATCATTGTTTCTAATCAATTCGTTATATTTTGTCAAAAACCCGATGGGTAATTACCCGACTAAAACCTGACGGGCTTTAATAATCGGGTATGGGTTTGGGAATACCTAAACTCGACCCAAACCCAACCCATTGTCATCCCTATCTGATTTCCAGTGGACCCATTCATGTTTTCATGTAACTTTTCAGGTCTTTTACAACAATTTAATTAGTTTGAATTTATGATTTAAGGTGGTTGCATATTTGATGGTGGCATGTGTGGGTAGCATTGGAGATATAGTATATTTGGTCTACAATGGCAACCAAAAGGTGACATGGAGTGAAGCATTTTCTTCATATGGAAGGTTTTGTGGAAGATTAAACCTCACTTTGGTTCTTCATTTTATTGCTTGGATTTGTTTCATTGTCCTATCAATGATTTCATCATTTAGGGTTTTCACTAGATTTGAACCTCCTCGCTCTTCCAAAGAAGTCGAAGATGAAACGACCTAGGTTATGCATTGACGGATGTACCATACGATCATATAGTTTCGTAAACACACACGATTGGTTGTGATTCTCTATCGATCTAGTCTACGGACCCTAGTGTTTTCTTGATTTTTTGTTTGTTAGATGTCAAATGTCATTTTACTATTACTATAAGTAGAAACATAGGTTGAAAGAATTAAAGTAGTATCTTGAATATGTAACATGGTTGTGAGTTGTGACCACTTTGTTTTATTTTGGTCCCTACATAAAGATAATGCATCTATTTTGCTTAGAATGCAAGTGTGGTATGTGTACATTTGCTTTTTAATAATACCTTAGTATTATTATTTCATATATATATATGTCACTTTTTTGTTGTTTTGATTTTTGAATGTAAAATTTTTATTTACCAAAAAGTTGTATTGTATATTTTAGAAAGTGATGTAAAGCTTATAAAATGTTTTATTAATACTTAGATAAAATAGTAAAACCTTAATAAGTGAATGCTTTCAGGTTAAAAAAAAAATTATTAGTATCGTTTCTAATGTGGTGTAGTGTTAGGAAGGTTGAGTTTTTCAATGGAGATTCAAGTTCGATCCCTATAATCAATACTTTGGGAGGGCATGAGTGGCTCAATGAAGGAAAGCTGGGATCTTTATGATCTCTTGTTTGATTCTAAGGGCGTCCGGGTTTTACCACCAGTGGGTTTTCGGACGAGTGGTTTTCTCCAAAACTATAGATAACTTGAAGGTGCTTAAGGTTTTCGTATGGCTAGGTTGGGCCAGCTAGCGATGACCTTTTGTCATACGACAACAATTATCAGTTTATTGGTCGTTAAAATAATAATATTATTTACTTGATGAGGTTATCTTTTCTTTAATAAAAATGCCTATAAAGCAATGTGATGTAATTATGTTTGTCCGTTATAGTGTCCTTAAAAGGGAATAAGAAAATGACATTTGTCGTTTTCTTTGTTTTCTTATAATCCAACATGAAAGAGACTAATGATAGTGTAAGATTACCGAAAATTCAGACAACATTAGTTTTATAACATTTTTATTTTATTTTTATTTTTTTAGAACAATGACTTTCTCGTATTTATAACATGAACTTTTGTTATGATCAATCACATTGTAGGATATTAAAATTACATTTAAATAAAATCATTTTTGCAAGAAACTAGAAGTTCTACCATCATAAAAAAATCATTAAAACTTGTTATTTCACTTCAACTTCTATTATGAAGAACTAGTAGGAGGGCCCGCACGTTGCGACGGGGACGTGAGGGAATTTGGTCATTAGTTCGGTTCGTTATGGTATCCGCATTTGCCATAGTTAAATTTATATTCGAGTTAGTTTACAATTTTGGCCTGAGGTAGTTGACGCGAAAATGTATAGATACACACGATTACATATCATTAGCAAAAAATAAATTAAACACAATTATCTATTTAAGCTTTAAAAAAAAAATCAACGAACATAACTGAGGTAGTTGACACGGAAATGCATAGATGATGAATCAAAATACAAATGTGTTCATGTCTCGGGCCAACCCAACTCTGATCCGTATAAAAACTTTTCCATTTTGACTCATGGCTCGAATCTTAGCTCGGTTAGTCATTCCCAGTTCTTTAATCTTGTAAAATGAAACCTAAGTATGCTGCAATCATCAAACAAGTACCTATGTTTGACCTATTAAAACAGAAATGGTGAATTTGGCTTAATGAGTCAAACCATTCCCTTGGTCCTGCATGTACAAAATTGTTGTTAGACATGCAACAATATATCACATTAAATACACTAATTAACTATTTTTTTTATAATCATGGTATTTATTTTTTTTTTTTTTATAAATATAAACATATTGTTAATATTATAAATTGTTTATTGGATTACATCGAAACAGAAGGCAAGCGGGCAACAAGCTGCGCCGCTACCCCTTTTTGAATCGCAAAACCCAATCTTTTAACTATTACACCATATGTTTATTCCGTATAGTATTGTTAGACAATATTTGGCCTAGTTTGTATTAAAAGATCGCATGCTATTCCACCCATGTTCCATCTCTAATTTGCCAAGAGAGCTTTAAGAGTTTACCTCCCCCCCCCCCCTGCGGTTATGTCGGTGTTTGTTCCGACAGAGACAACCACCATGTGGTGATCCAGGCTCTTACCCCCGCTGCATAAATTAATAAAACCAAAATGAAAGTCAATTTCTATCTTAAAACAAACAAGTCAAATTGGTTGAAAGTCATTGAAAGCCAACATTATTCAAATTTATTAGATTAGTTGTGAAACAGTAGTAATTTTGCAATCATATTTGGCACACCTAATATGCATAAAATGTTTCAAAAGTATCGAAAGAAAGTGTTTTGCGTCGACAATTTTGACACATCAACCCGGTCGCCTCTAACTTTGAAGTATGCTCTCGAAAATATAAACAGACTTGAAGTAAATGGTTGCTTGGTGACATAGCAATTCGTTCCTTTGAAACGGGGTTCCCGCCATTGATCTTCAAAAGATTGAATTCACGGGTGGGTCAACTCATCTTCCCATTGCTGCTGTGTTGACTGCATTTGACCACTACGTCTGCTATCTTGAGGCAGCAGTTGATTCCTCTCGGGCTTCAACCGCTGCAATGACCCGGGTGTGGTTTTTTCTGCAGTTTGTAACCACCCAGTTTCTAATATTTTTTCCGCTTTAGATATCTTTATCCCTGAAAACTATATAAGCAACAACTACGCCTGCAAAATAAATGCATATGTCAGATGTTATCTATCCTCATATGTACATCAACTTCAATAGCAGTAACTCAAATGTTATCTAGCCTCGTATGTACATCATCAAAATAAATGCACATCATGCCAATATCCATCATTATCTATATAATAAATGAAGCAACTTATGATGGTTCATTTGGGTGTTTATACGTACTGAAAGCAATGTAACTGACCAGGCCCGTTTAAGGTAAAAATATTTGTGACCCAAAATACAAAATATATAGAAAAAAAAAGCGTTAAACTGTATGTGGCTGATAAGAGGGTTCATAATATTATTGTCTACTTATTCGTGTAATAAGACGATGATGTTTAGAACTAATGTAACGGTATATGAAAGAAGCAAAACTTACAATACCAATTTGGCATTAAAGCATAATTGCTATCTATCTAGAAATACTCAGTCAAGACACATACCTCTACTATGAATTAAAACACATGAAAGCCTTCTGCCAAGCCATGCTATTGAGCCTGCAAGAACCCATTTTTATCAAAAAGATGGTGTCCCAAAACTCATGGTTTTAAGCTATAGAAGACTTTCAAAACACATATCATCAATTAATTAAGCAGGAAATAACTTAAAAACAACTTTTACTTTTGTTTCATTCATAAGCATCATATTTTTAGGGTTTGGTTGTATAAAAACATCTTGAAAGCTTTGTTGTATAAAAAAATTTAATATTTAATGTGACGGGTGTTTTTATAATTTAGAGAGTGATTCAGAGTGTTGTGAGTAAAGCGTTTTTATATTTTAGAAAAAGTAGTGATTTTTAGTATGTTTGAAAAGTTACTGTTCATCCCCTATAATTTTTTAATATATTTTGAAAGTGGTTATGAGTGAAGGAAAGAGAAAAGGTAATGATAAAAGGTATAAAAAATATTATTTAATTGAAATAGAGAGAGAAAATGTAGTGAGTTTTAGTGTAATTTTTGGTTTAAAGATAGAAGATGGGATGAGAATGCTCTAATGTAGTCTGATTAATGAAGCGGGTGACCTAAATTAAATTTTAGCGGAGTCTCTTTTAGCAGCGTCTTTAAGAGTGTCAAATGACCATTTTGTCCATTCAAAATGTTTTATATGTAATATAGATATAGATAAGCAAATGATGATTGAGGGGACAGAATAAATAGTTGAAACTCAACTAGAAAATTACTGTTATGTAACGTTCCTCCTCACACCGAAGAGGCGAAGATATGAACACGAAGTCTAGACGATAATTTGTTTACTATATTTAGCAATCATGCCAAAGAGATTGTCTAGGTCACGGTTAGTATTGCTTCAATTATGATGCGTAATCAATAAGGATTGATGATACGACTATGAAACGTCTAAAACATGATGGACCAATTGTTTTTTTTTTCAAAATAAACAAACTACCGAAGAAAAAGTATATGTATAGATGCTCAATACAATAACAAAGTCATAACGAGAGTCTCTTATAGGGAGTGATTACAGTCTACGAACCTCAATTACTTGAAAATAACGAAATCTCATTAGAGAACATAATGGTATCATAATAAAGTTGATGTTGAAAGTGTTTTTACAACTAATATAACGCTAGATGCCATGCATAGCGAATAAGTGATTGATCAAAATAGAAAAGTGCAAAATACAAAAATACAAAATTAAAATTTCTTATAACGTTACAAATATTTAGACTTAAGCTATATGTAAAATATTAAATTCCTTTGAGAAATATTAAATTTCTCAAATCTTGGCATCCTTAAATAACACAAGATATGAATATATAATGTTCATAGTTTTAATTGTAACATATATGGACTTATAGCTTAACCGCACTGAATCTAACCAATGCCGATTCAAATTCGTGTTGACTAGCCACCTCAACGACGCCACGTCCGTTTTTTGTTTCCTTTTTTTATTCATATATGTAAATTTGGCGAAATTATTTTTTGGATTTAGTTCTCGTAGCGTCATGTACCTATCAATACCAACCAAATTCATGCCGACTCACCTTCACTACGCCCATATTTTACCGGCTAAATAATATCATTTTAAGTACATGACTTTTTTTTTTGCATCATAACAAATGTCACTACTATTACGAGCATTCACTATTTTACCTTCATATTTAGTGACACCATACCTAACCAATATCGACCGACATTCGTGTCGCTTCGATCATAAGTTATACATGTGCCGGTACTAACTTAGCCTTTTCACATATTTGATATTTTGATTTACCATCTACACTATAACAAACTTAATCGATACCAACCGAATTTACGCTTTATCACCTAGTTAAATTATTGGTGGATATGCAATATAATATAATGGGCCAGAGAAAGAACCATAGAGAAGATATTACTAGAGCTGTTTATGAGCCGAGCCGAATCGAGTGAAGGCTTGCTCACTGCTTGGCTTATTTACAACCGAACCAAACGGCTGAAATTCGAACCGAGCAAAAATCGAAATGAGCCAAAATCAAACGAGCATTTTTCGATCGAACATCGTACGATTTTCAAGCATTATTTATTTCTTTTTCACTTTAAAATTTTCAATAAGAAACAAGTTTAAAGGTTGTAAATAATATATTTTATAAACAAATTAGTAGTTTTTAGACAAACATGTAATAGGTTGTAGTTTTTTCATGAGAAATAAATTTAAGTGAGATATAATTAACATGTAAATAAACTTCTGGTATTCTGAAAACTTGAATCAAACAAATAAAATTATAAAATTGACGAAATTAGAAAAATTTTAAGGGCTTAAAAAGTTGTATATATTTATATTTATATTTATATGTATACGTGTGTTGTCTATATATTTATATATCTATTCATCAATATAATTATATATAAAATAAATTAAAAAATTCGAGCCGAACTGAATTGAGCAGACATTTGCTCGTTGCTTGGTTTGTTTACAAACTGAACCGAGCAAAATGGCTCGTTTACAATCAAGCAAAAAAACGTGCAAGCATTTTTCAAGCAATTTCTGAACGAGCAACTAGCGATTTGGAAGAACCAACCTATATTATCATCATCAAAACGGTAGCGTATCACTATTACCCACTTTCCTGTTTTCTATACGTCACTAAATCCAATACAAACAAATATCTTCTCTTCTTCCACAGACGATAATAATATTTTGGTACGATTTTCGTTCAATTTATTTGCAATTTCAATTGATTTATACGATTTGATGTAATTCATCCATTCCTTGATCTGTTCAGTGCTCATCGATTATTATTATTATTATTATTATTATTATTTATTTTTTGCAGTTGATTTGTCGATCGATCGCCATGGCCAAAAGCTCATTCAAACTCGAACATCCTCTCGGTATTATTATTATTATTATTATTATTATATGAGGTTGTATCGGTGTGTTTTAAGTTATAACCTAATTTAGAGATTTTTAAATCATGTTATGATTATTATGATTATTATTGTTGTTGTTATTATTATTATTATTATTATTATTTTTAAATCATGTTATGATTATTAGATGTTTAGGATCTAGGCGGTGAATTGTTCTTTAGTGTTATTATTATTATTATTATTATTATTATTATTATTATTAGATTATTAGAATATAGACGGTGAATTATAGTGTTATAATTATGTATGAGTATTTGATTACTTTGATTATTGTTTTGTTAATTATATGTAGATGAAGGCCATATCTGTTTTTTGAGTATGTATTTAGCCTTTAATTTTGAGTCATGTGAGGTTATACAGCTAAGAAAATAATGTTGTAAAAATCGGTCTAGGCAGGTACTAGTTATGGTGCCAAGCTATGCAGTCGATATCGCCGATATCGGTCCCTTGGTAAAATATCGGTCAAAATATTAGTCAGAATCTGTACCGAAAATATCGCCGATATTTGATCAATATATCATCGATATTCCCGACATCAGTGTTTTAATTCATAATTATTACTTTTTAGTGTTCATTGTTAGTGTTTTAAGTTTTAATCAGTTCCTACGGGCTACGATTGTTAGTGTTTTGCAAGTTGCAAAAGGTTAATTTGTTAATGATAGGAGAGTATAATGAATTATTAGAGTTGAATTGCTATACATATGAATTTTTCATGATATTAAGATTGCCGATATGCCATTGATATCCCACCGCGATAACCAATATATCTATTATCAGTCCTTGGCCGATATTCGATATTTTTCCGCATTAATTGCTTAGGTGCCAAGGTGAGTTTTTTCAACTTGGCCAACATTTTACTTGGAATCGGTCGAATTCGGAGCTAGTTGGTCAAACTCGGACAACTTGGTCAAGTTGAGTTTAATCTAAATCTAAATTTGTTATTGTGTGTTTCAAGGCTATCATAATTTAGAGATTATTTAAATCGTGTTATGATTAGATGATTAGGATCTAGGAGGGGAATTCTAGTATTATGATTATGATTTATGATTAGTTGATTACTCCAGTTTTTGTTCGGTTAATTATAGGTTTTTCTTATAGCTTTTCATTATTAACTTATTTAGGGTTTACGTAGATGAAGGCCATAGACTCATATTTGTACGTTAAATATGTTTATAGCCTGTAATACTGAGTCATGTGAAGTTATGCAGCTTAGAAAATTATCTCTCAGTTTTGTGTACTTTTTCTGAAATCCAAAACTCGAACAATCTCTTAACTGAGATCATGTTTTAAGTCATGTGTTCCATTAATTATAGGTTTTCATGATAGCTTTTGATTGTTAAGATTATTTAGGGTTTATGTAGATGAAGGCCATATATGTCTTTTTATCGTATTTGTAACTATTAATATTGAGTTATGCGAAGGTATGCAGCTTAGGAAATAATGCTTTTTTAATTTTGTATACTTCTATAATATTAGACGTTTTTGAGATCTTGCTTTTTTAAAAGCACTTCAAAGCGTCACAAGGTGATGATGGCCTTAGCGCTTTGTCTAAACAAGGCGACAAAAGACCAAAAAGCGCGGGTGAGGTGCGATTTTGTGACATAAAAAGCGCTTTGAGGCGCACATATTTTTTGCATTGTGCTTTAAAATGTTGTACCACGTGCTTTTTAGGTTGTATGTATAGGCAATTTGTATACTAAGTTCTATGTATAGTTAAATGGTGTGTAGAGGATGCTTTGCGCTCCGGTTTAGCCTCCGTCGCTTTTGTGTGTTTTTCGGATTTTTTGAAACCAAGTTTGAGATTGCTTATATGCTTTTTATGTTTGATATTGAGTTATCAAGGATGTTTGGCTGTTAGGATTAGTTATCCAAACTGTTTATCATATGTGACTTGTGAGTTAAGTAAGCAGTTTGAAGTTGCTTACTATAAACTACTTATTTCGGAAAGGAACAAGAAGATAAAAGGTTTAATAAGTAATCCCAAACACTCTTAGTGAGGTAAATTAGAACTCGGTTTATATTCAATTGGCGCTGTGCTTGATTTAATTGCATAAGAAATAAGTTGGTTCATTTTGAGTACTTTTTATTACTATGGTTTGCTTCATTATACAACCGGAAAATATGTGATGTGACAACTTGTATCTTATATATATGTGACAATTTGTTTTCAGAAAGGCGCCAAGCTGAAGCTGCTCGTATCAGGGAGAAATATCCCGACAGAATTCCGGTATTAAATTTGAAATATGTGTTTATATGTTTACAGCTTTCATATATAGATTTGTATTGTTTTTTAACTCTTGTTTTGTTTTACAGGTTATTGTGGAGAAGGCTGAAAGAAGTGACATACCTGACATAGACAAGAAAAAGTTTGTCACCGTTTTCTTGTTGATGATATTGACACATATTGTTGACAGATATAATATAATTAAGTTATAATTTTTTTATTAAATAATGGATGCAGATATCTGGTACCTGCCGATCTTACTGTTGGACAATTTGTATATGTGGTTAGAAAGAGGATTAAGCTCAGTGCTGAGAAGGCTATCTTTATCTTTGTCAAGAACATTCTCCCGCCTACCGGTTAGTACAAAATCTTTAGTGTAATGGTTACACGTAAGTTGAAACGGGTCGGGTCAGGTTGGGGGTCGGGTTAGTTGTCAAGAAGAGGCTCACAACATCACATGTCAACAAGAACTATGACCGACTGGTGATATCTAAACATTACGAGTCAAGAATTTTGGTTTCATCACTATAAATAATAAAATGGAGTTGGAAAACGAACAAGATATAAGCGTGGGATTGCTTGGTCTCGAAAAGTGCAACTTAACATTGAAATTTACAACTTGATGGATGAGTTATGATTGTTATATGCCGAATACGGAATGAGAACGTATTTGTGAGCACAAATGTTTATCAACAAGACATGTTGATACAGGTTTTGTTTGGCAAAAAACTCAAAACAAAGTTTTTGTTGAATCCAACAAAATCGTATCAACATGGCTTGCCTCGATTCAGTTGTGCTCACAATCGTGTTCCGTTTTGTCTTTAGTGCATAATACTCGTTACTCATCCTCCATTTTGTATGATTCATCCTGCACCATATTCTCGTTTGTGGTAAAAAAAAAACTAAGATTCTTGACTTGTGACTGAGTCTCCGACCCACCCAAGCTTGTCATGGAAACCATAACAGTCGACATGAACGCACCTTGTTTTTTTTAATTGAATTTTCACAATAGTTACAAAATTTATACTATTTATTCAATGTGATTGTTAGCTGCGATGATGTCTGCAATCTACGAGGAAAACAAAGATGAAGATGGTTTTCTGTACATGACATACAGTGGCGAGAACACATTCGGATTGGTCTGATGATGATGCTTGGAAGTTGGAAGACGTGAAGTATCTGTTATGTAAATACGGCTTTAAGACGACATGGAACGTGTACATTCTTTCTTCTCAATCATGCCTGCTATGTTTGGTTTCACTTCTGATATGAACGGTTTCTTAGTATTTTACGAATTATAGTCTTTGTATGCGTGAATTCACACTGGGGATTATCGTGTTTGTTCGTTGCATATCTAATCGTTCCTTTAATCTTGCTATGGTCAAATCGGTTATATATGGTTTTTAGAAAGGGTAAATTAAGCTAGCTGGTTCAATCTAAAGATTGCTCATGAATATAATCATCAGTCGGGTAATCGTGGATCCGTTTGTTTTAAGCGATTAAATAGACACAAACTCAAGTTTGCTAATGCGAGTGACATTAGCGCTTTAAACTAGATGATGTTATAGTTAGATTTCAACAAAATTTGAATTTAATACCCATCCAATCTATTACACTTAGATAATTATATTTGTAAAAATTATCATTTTACTTTTTACTATGGCCAGTCTTTTTCATGGTGTCGTTCTCAAAATTCCACGGGGTAAGTGTCAAAATTTAAAAGGGGTTGGTCAAGACTTAACACTAATTACGTGAAAAATTCGTTACTAGTTCTTTACGAGACGCTATACTGAATACTTGTTAACAGAACCGGAAACATTAACAATTTAACAATGGTATAGGAATCAAAAAAACCATTTTTTCAAAATGGGCACAGGCAGGGAACGTCTCGTCATGTCATATAATCAAAAATCGAATCGTTACCTGTATGGATCTCAAAATGGTCAAATCGGCTCTTCGGATAAGGCGACTCAAATCAGTTTAGCAATGTTCTTTTTGGTAATATAGGTGTGTTTAGAATCTAATATTAAAATAAATTATGTTTATAATTTATAAATATGAATAAACAACCAGACCCAGTCCATTCGACGGTCCATTAATAGGCGACCAGTCGTAAAAATGTCCCACACAAACACGACGCCCTACGGTAACTTACACATCAAAAAGATTAACCAGGATATATTTTAACTATAAGCAGAAATGTAATTTCATCTTTCTCATAACCAACAACACTACCAGGATTTTCATTTTCTCTACATAAAACAACGAACCACAACACGAACTCACTCGCTCAACCCAGTGCCACCTAACCCGACCCGACCTGGTCCGACCCATTAACCATAAGCCATTACACTTTTTCTACACGCCCCGATTATCGTTTTCCATCCCATTATAACCTCAAAATCAAACATAGGGGCTACATATTTTACAGCTGCAAAGCTAAATCAGGCTGTTGAGAATCAACCAACATACCAGCAGATTGTCTCACGGGTGACCCGATAGACTGGTACCCGATGTTAAGATCCGGGGGCCGGGATTCTTGTCTTGGTCTTGGCTGTTGTTGCATTTGAGGTGGGACCCCCCTCCAACCAGACTGCACTTGAACCCGTGAAAGATCGGCGGTTGTTACCATTTGAGGAAACCCGACATGTTTGGCTTGAAGTTGACCATCGTTGACCGGTTGTTGGAACGTGTTGAACTCGCCACGGAAACGTGTTATTTGAGGCTGTGGGCGGTCTCGGGTCGGGTTGTATAAAGAATCAGCTGATATTTGTTGCTTGTGGGAGGTTCGGTTTTCTAGTAATGGCGGTTTAATGAAGCCTCCTGTGGCGGTGCCGCCACCTGCACCGCCTAATGACATCCATGCTTGAGCAGCCGTTAAAGCGACATTGTTTGAATCGTCTCGTTTTGACCCGAAACCAAAACCATTATTATTATTATTATTATTTTGTTGTTGACTTTCCTGAGCTAACATTTTCATCATTTGAACCGGGTCACTAAGGCCTTGTAGGTCCCGCCTCGGGGCCATATTATTATTATTATTATTATTATTATTATCCATAGGAACCATTCTGTTACAATCCAGACCAACTGGTTTACTCGGTATCGGAGGGGCAAATCCGTCATTGTTACTACCCGGGTGCTTAAAAGAACCCAAAGACGCAAGATTCCCGTTTCTTGAAGCAGGTTTTGACGGAACATCAGAAGCATTAGAAACCGGTCTTTTTGAAACAAAATCAGCAGCAGAAGTCACATGTAATGGGGGTGGATGATTGAGTTCAACTCGGGCTTCTTCAACTCGGGCCTTTTCAATTCGGGCCTGCTCAACTCGGGCATGTTCAATTCGAGCTTGTTCAACTCTGGCCTGTTCAACTCGTGGCGGGCCCGTGTTTTCGGGCCTTGTAAAGTTCTTGGATAGTGAGTTCTGATGCATAAGATTTGAACCAGGAAAGAAAGAAGTTCTTGGGCTCAGGTTCGGGCTCGGGCTCGGATCTATGCGGGGTTGTCTAGGAGATTCATGCTTTACAAGGATTGCAGGGCTAAAACGGTCATTTACCTCTTTAACGTCCACATGGATTTTAGGTGTTTGTGAAGCTTTTTGGATGTTTTTAACATCAGAAGAAATCTTGAAATGCGCAAGAAAATTTGGTTCTTTTAAGGTGCGGTTTTCGGGCAGTAATACAGGAGTTGGAAGCGGTTCATATTCACCTACCCAACCGGGCCCAAATTTGACACCTTCAGGTAAAGCTTGCTCGATTGTGTGAGATGCAATTTTCCAAGCAACGGGCCCGAGAGTTGCAGCAAAACGGGCCAAGCTTCTAGCATAGGAATGATCTACATGGAGACCAACCTGATTTCCAAAGATCGAATAACAAGAATCAATTAATCAGATTTTAAACCAACCTACAAAAACCTTTATTTCTCATCCAGTGGTTATTACAAAATATAATTAATTATTTTATATTTTGTGCATATTAAACAAATTAAATAATTAAAAAACACATAAAAAAAGTTACTAAAACACACACACACACACACATTAAAATAAAACTTAAAACATGCAATATTTTTAAAAAACACATCTAAAATAAAAGCATACTTAAAAAATGTTTCAAAAAAAATGTTTACTTTATTTAATAAAAAATTAATGTGAATGGGGCCCATCTCAAGTGTTTGTTGTTTGTGTTTACAAACTTTTGTAAGAAGTGTTTGTAAATTCAAACATGTGCCACATCACCCCATCAGAGATGCTCTACCCACATAGACTCCACATAGGCATTACTTTGCTGATGTGGATGACACATAGATTAATATTATTGCAACTTACAGGAATGAACTGCTTGCTTTCACCCTCGAATGTTGAAAGAACAGAGTCTGACTCGCCTACTGGCTCAAGAGGCATGTTGTATGTTGCACGTCGGTTTTCATCGTGTACAGATGGTTTCCTTCCAAGTTTAGACATGCAGACTTTCTCTGAAAAAACAGTTTAGTATAAATATTAATGAATTACAACATTAGATGCTACAAGCTGAATTATTTGAATATAAAAAACATTGATAAGTTTAAGAAATGATCCTTTTTTAAACAATATTTGGAAAGCAACTATTATACATGTACATAGACACTACATAACATATAAGACGCTCCGATGAAAGGCCATTTGTTGCTAAAATTATGTAACTCGATTGCTAAAATCAGTAATACAATGTAAGTTGGTTTCTATTTTGTGCATAATTTCAAACTGGCTAATAAAACCGGGAAAACGCGTAAAGTTGATTTCTATTCTATGCAGACGGTATTGGTGATATATCGGTTATCGGTCCCTGGGTAAAATTTCAGTAAAAATATCGGCCGGATCCGGAATATCGGTAACGATAATATTATTATCGGCGATATTGACCGATATTTGACAGAAATATCACCAATATTCCCGATATCAGTGTTTTAAGTCTTAATTATCAATTTTAGTGTTCAACGTTAGTGTTTTAAGTCTTAACCAATTTCTATTTGCTACAATTGTTAGTGGTTTTTAAGTTGCAAAAGGTTAATTTGTTAATGGTAGGAGAGTATACTGAATTATTAGTGTTATATTGCTATATATATGAATTTTACATGATATTAAAATTACCGATATCCCATCACGATAACCAATATCTCAGACATCAGTCCTTAACCGATATTCGATATTTTTTCCGCATGAACTGCTTAGTTTCTATTTTGAACGTTTTCCGCCTCCAAAAAAAACATAAAAAGAAAGACTTGAAGAGATTTTGGAGATTGCAAGTTTCAACCTCAGTTTATCATCATCCTAAGTGAAGCTTAATCATGCAAAACATAACTCTCGAATCCAATGTAAAAAATATTTAAAAGCATGACAGAAATTAAAGAAAAAACCGGTACCTGGTAACAGTTCTTGATCTTTATCAAGATTATTATTATCATTATCACCTAATGAAGAATTTTCAGCAATCAGAACTTCACCACTAATTTGTCGGGCCAGTGTCTGAGCAGATGAACCATTTGGAAACTCCCCTGTCCTAATGGTTGCATCAGAAAAGGTTTCGGTCCCGACGGGGTCCGGGTCAGGTGTAGTCCGGGCCATTGACTTCTTTAACTGTTTTTTAGGCATTGAAAAACTTAGTGTCGTATTGTGGTCGGATTTGAGTTCTTTTTCAGATTGATCGGTATTAGCCCGTAATCTCTGGAACTTTAGTTTCGCCAGTTCTTGAATAGAGCTTGCCTTCCCAAATTATTAATGTGGTGAGATCAATAAATTGAATAAGATTGCAAAATGATTAACATACCGAAAGATTTAAATAATAAACCTCCAAAACTAATACCTGTTTATAGTAAACGGTATCCGGTGCATTGTATTGCATTGCATTCGAGCAAATCAGAAACACATCGCTCTGCATTCAAGATAAGCCATATATTATTATGACACTAAAAGAACACCGAAGAAGATAAAAGTCATCGAACATAAACATACGCAGCATTACGTAGTACGTACTAACCTCAAATTCTTTCATGGATAAATACAATCCTTTTGCTAGCTTCTTCCTCACGGTTGCGAAGTCCATCGGATGCTTGATCACATCATGATAGTCCGGAAGCTGAGAATAAACAACGAATTGTCGTTTATATGATTATAAATTTTATAAATTCAAAATCAAATTTTCACGAAAACGATACTAAGTAACTAACTCAAAGCTACCTCGTCAGGATCAACTGGCTCAGCGTAAACTCCGTAAATATCTTTTCTGTCACAATAAATCCACCGCAAAATTAGCATAACTCATAACTCGTTGGCTCGAAATATTAAACTATTAAACCAATGACACTCACTTTTGAAGTTTATCCAAAATCAACTCGAGAGTCTTTTTATCCGGCATAGGCACTCTCTTCGGATGATCCGAAGCTGTCCCTAATTAACATCCCAATCAACAATTAGCAACAAATTAGAAGGGGGTGTTTGGGATTCCTTATTTTACCTCCTTATAACTTTTCATTAAGTTAATAAGTTACAAAAGTGTAACTTACGAAACTTTTCCTCTCACAATATAAGCAATCCCAAACACCTTATTACTTTTTAAAAAGTTAATAAGTTATAAGTTGGTGAAAATAAGCAATCCCAAACACCCCCTAAATGTAGAAGCAGAATCAAATTTAACCAACCGCAATCAAAATCCAATCCTCCCGCTTCTTCCTCCTCCTCGTCTTCATTTTCTTCCTCCTCCTCATCCAATTTTCTCCTTCTAATCTGTTGAAATGTGTCACACAACAACAAACCAAAAAATTAAACCACATAAAGCAAGGTAAAGAACAACACTACCACAAAAGTATTACACAACATAGAGACCTATACAAATAAGAAGGCAGAGTGTGTGACACGAAACAAGAGAGAGAGAGAGAGAGAGAGAGAGAGAGAGAGAGTGATGGAGAGAGAGAATACAAATAGAGTGGAAGAGAGAGAATGTATATTAGATTCTGCGTGAGAGATTGAGTTGGGAGTTAGTTATGACAGTTAGTTGACTGTCCGTTACAATCAATAACAACAATATCCAACCACATATTACTTCACTTGGTCACAAATGGTCACCAAATTTACTTGTTAGCTGCAACAATATCAGCTAACAAGTAATTAATTTGTTTGTTGCTATTGTTGCATCATAATATAATAATAATATGCTGCAACAATAGCATCTAACAAAAATGCAAAATTAGACTAATTTTCAGATCCAATTGAGCAACTACCTCATTGACTTCGTTCCGGTAAAGCTTCCGCTTCTTGGTACGCTTCCGTCCGTACTCCTCCTCGTCTTCATCGGACGAGGAGTTTTCCGATGAGGACGAGGAGGAAGCCGACGGCATCGGCGCGTGCGGCACGCGCCTATGCACGTCGTCGTCAAACAACAGCAGCCTGAGCTTCTTCTCTCTCCTGCCGTCGTAAAATTCATCGTCGTCGACGTAATCGTCGATGTCGAAGTTATACCTCACGTTCCGCCGCCGCCGCGTGCTGCGGCGGTCCGGCGGACCGAGCTGAGAGGTCCGGCGAGCTCGATCTGTGTTCGACGGACGTCCGCGGCGCTTTTTCCTCTCGATCTGTGTCATGTTTGTCACTTGCAATCGCTTGTTCAGTTGTTTGTTGATTGATCGATGTGTTGTGTTGTTGTTTCTCTCTCTTCTTTTACTAGTGCCGTATTGCAGAGTATTATTTCCCTAAGGGTGTCTTGACTCCCGAGCCTAAATCCGAGGCTGTGGGGTGGAGTGTGGTACAGAAGGGTTTTTGTCTTTTAGTTGAAAAAAGGTTTGAATTTTACCCGGAAAAATTAATGTCAGCACGATAATGTATCGAGTTTGAATTTTATTTTTTCTTCAACAACTTGCATTTATTGTGTTTTTATTTTATTTATTTTTTTTTTTTGTGTTTTTGAAACTATTTTGTATATATGTTTCCCGCGTTTTATGATTTTTGTTGTTGGATTTGGTTGGAACTTGGTTGTTTGATTTCCAGGGTCGGCTCAGGTGTAGGGCGATGTGAACGACCGGTCGGGACACTTTATTTTTGGGGGCACAAAATTATATACATATATATGTTTGTGTGTATGTATGTATGTATGAAAAAGAAATATATATATATATTTAATGTTTTACTCTAATTATAGTATTATACAATAACCTACTTGGTCTACGGACCTTTTTATTTTAACTCGGCTGAGACATATAAATTCTTAGAGACGGTCTGTTGATTTCGGTTTGGAGTTTGTTGGATGCTTTGGTGCAGCGGTGAATCTCAGGTTTAGTTATAGTTGAAAACTTGACATCTTGGTTATAGTTGATAGGAAAAAAGAAAAAAAAAGAAATTTATGTTAACTACTAGTCTACTAACTTCTGATTCCACTGTTGGCAGGGGCGGACCCACATAGTGTGGATCGGGGTCCCGGGACACCAATGTTTTTTAAAAATTTATTAGAAGCGGTATATTAAATTTTTTGAGGACCCCATAAGATTTAATACTTGGAACCCATACTATTAATGTTGATGTGGTCTGGTGGAAAGTCCCTTGTTTTATCTTTGAAATGTCATGGGTTCAAGTCTTACAAGGCTCAGTTTTTGGTTTTTTGTGTTAATTTTTAGTGTTAATCAATCATTTGATTGCTAATGTTGCAATGACAACTTTGGAAACATTCAAACACCTCTAAAATACATATCATTGTTTTCAACTTTATGCATGGTTTTCTTTAGAAACATTCAAACACTTTAAAATATCAGTTTTATTTTTCACTAGTTTAAGTTAATGGTTTTCAACACATGCTTATGAAAGGGTGGATCTAGGTTATATCTCAAAAATATTTAAGAAAGGGAAAACAAAGTGTTTATGTGTCAACCCGACCCATTTTGACACGTTCAGGTAGTGATGATTGAAAAGAAAGTTTTATTATGATATTGTTTTTTATTATGTTCTTCGCCTCGACCCGACCTGAACAACGACCGACCCGAAAAATTTGAACATCGAAAATATGGGACCCCATTGGCAAAAAATCCTGGATCCGCCACTGACTGTTGGTGCTACAGAAAACCTCAACCAACCACTCTCTTCATCAAGGGGACCATGAAAAATATTGATGTTTGCTGCTTATCATTTTCCAAATAAATATGAACCATTTGACTATGGTATTTGAGATCTATTGATATATACATACATATATATAGAATCCTTGATTGGTGGTTGAAATATCTATGAATTATTAACATGAGATTCAAAATACTGACTTTAATATATTTGTTGGATTTTTACTTTGCATGAGGCCTTGAGGCCATAAAATATGAGGTTCTAAAAAAAGAATTGATAAGAACCAAGAAATAAATATGGAAACTGGATTCGATTTCATCTTACTCTATCGAAATAGTCTATCAACGAAAGAAACTGTTCTTATTTGATTTAAGTTACAGCCTAGAATAACCTCAGCTGAATGAATATGATACAAAGAAGAAAAATAATCATTATATGATTAAACTAGAATAATCGCTCATTTGGTTTTAGGCTCAATGAGTCCTGGGCGCTTATCTTGTCGAGCTTTTTAAGTAAGGTGTCCAAACAAAGTCGAAATGCCATGAAACGTTCCTTGTGGTCTCGATACCATGAAATATAAGGTTCTTAGAAAATGAGTTCGAGTAGCTGAAATTAAATTAAATTAAATTTCTTTAATGATTAACTTATACTTTTAATTAATACCTTAAACAAAACTTGTTACATTAAATATAACTCTGGTCATAGTATGTTGCTTACCAATTGCATTTACTATATATCAATGAATGGAAATAAAATTAAAAACATAAAAGGTATTTTTGTAGTTGGGATGCATTAATGACAGTGCTGAGATGTTAACAGGTGTTGATGGTGGTGGGCCAAAGCCCACTCAAGTTTACAGATTCATTTGAGGTGTGGGTCCCACATGAATGCTATTGTCCAACCACTAGACACCACGTAATAACACCAGCGATAAAAAGTCCGAAGTGATTTTTCATAAAGACACTTTGTTTTCAAACTTTAATAAGTTAAATGAATTTAAGTATTAATTAATCATTTTTATTAACAGTGTCTAAATGACGGTGGAACCAATGTTTTCTTAACCGTACCGGACAGCGAACTGGACAGGAAATTGTTCACCTATTAAAATAGTTGGGCCGGCCGAACAAATTTGCTAAAAATGATGGATAGGGCTGAAAAAATTATTTTTCAAAGAAATATATTTTTTCCACAGTAAACCGGTTCAACCGGTCCGGTCAGTTGACCGAATCCCGACTGGACCGGCCGGATCGGTCAGTTGACCCAATCCTGATCAAACCGGTCAGACCAACCGGTCCGGGCTAGTCTCGACAACATTGGTGGAGACACAAGATTAAAGAAACAAGTGGTCTATACTCTACTATAGATACCACTTCCATTCATTGAATATGGGATCATAGGAACATAATTTATGTCAATTAAGGATACTTATACGTGTAAAATATATTCAAAATTGATAGTAATGTATCAATACCCTCAGTTGATTTAAATCGGTATAAAAAGGGTGTAAGGAAATGGAAACGAGATTGATTTATGGCGTCCATTAATCGAGTTGTTCCCACGATTATTTTATCTAGAAGCAACAAAACGGTGCAAAGTATAAGACCGACTTGTCAACTGTTAAGTAAGATAATCGTATGCCTTAGAATTGAAGTTGGATTCGACAACCACGAAAGGAGTTGGTAGATTATATAATTACAACATTATGCTTCTCTACTAAACCAATTGGGAAGCAATGATAAGCATGACAAATGGGTATGATTAGTGAGCGATATTGATGACTTCTCAATCCGATCAATTAGACGGATAACTTTCCATCTCTTATTTAACCCACATACTGATGAGTTCTTGATCAAATCACTTAGACGGGTAACTTACGATTTCTTACATAACCGGCATACCAATGTATTTGCCGAATTGTTCTAATTTCATTGACTATGGAATATTAATGAGCAACTTGCCAACACCCGAGAGGCTTGCCAAGAAATGAGTTAATATCAACACAAACATATGTGCAATCAACGGTGAGATAACATAATCAAATATTCAAGTGATCATTTATTGATCTCGTGTCACTTTGCAAAGTATTTATTATTACATGTTGGAGTGTATACGATTAACTCGTAATAACAAAATCCAAGAAATTTAAATCAACAAGACAACTGAAGAGATAAAGACAGATTGTTTTCTATGGTTGAAAATAGCAAATCTTCATATGTTTGAATGGTTAAACTGATGTAGTTTTAAACTCGTAAGCCTAACTGGAAATTTTATAGTTTATTATCTATTGATTCTAGCTTATTGCTACAAATACTGATATAATATAACTTCTTTGGCATGAAAAGAGGTTCTTTTAATCGGGTTTTTTTAAAGAGAAAAGCATAAATAAAGTGCTAGAGTATGATAGCGGCCGCTAAATGGGTCCAACGTGCAGTCAAACACAACCACCCAAAATTTTACAAGAAACCATACATGACACGGTATGAAAATCTTGTTGCACACATAAACTTGAAAACGATACGAGTATTAATGGATTAGCATGATCACAACTCGTTTAACACCAAAAAATTATTTAACTATTTTCATATTATTATGTAAAACTTCTTTTGAGAAAAAAAATCCTAAATACCAAGGCAATGTGCATTTAAAATAAACAAATAAATAAATGGTTTAGCCAATCGTGTTAACAAGTTGGACGTAAAACTAACATGAATCCTTTTTTAGATTAAACACTAATATGTGATTATGTGTTAGGTTATTATTGTATCAGAAAATTTACAACAATGATTATGATCTTAAATCTTTTTAAAAAAGTGAACTTTTATTGATGAGGTATCATGTATCATATGTTCATATGTAAAAATTGTTGTATTATAAGAATTAAGAAAACATAAGTATGTTATTGTTTGGATACGTATTTTTTTTTAATTTACTACATTGATATGTGAAATTTAATGTATATGAGTTTTTTTATTTATACGTGAGTGTTAAAACTTAAAACTATGGCTAATCTTTTTTTTGAAAGATTAGTGTGTGTTTCGATTCTAATGATTCTTGGGTGGGTTGTTCTCTTTGTTTTGGTGGCACTTGGTGTGCTGTTGCAATGTTTGTTGTTACTCCTATTATTTAGCGTGTTGCGAGTTTCTTAATAAACTATATGTTTTGTTGGTCGTTAAAAAAAATATTTAGTTAAAAATACTTGGTTAAAGAGTAATACAAAAGATTATAAAATTTATTAAAAAAATATCTTTGGATGAATGACGTTTGTAGCTAAACAATGACCCATGCTAGGATGAAAATTAAGCCAGGGGTTCACACCGGTTGAACCAAGTGTACTCATGGGTCATGGCCCAGGGTCCAGACCATTATCAACTTGTAAAAGTTCTGCCGTTCATCCTACATTCCCAACTAGCTTTTGAACCCGTGTATTACACGGGTTTTGTCAAATGATAAATATAAATAAGGTCTGTTATTTCAGTTGTGATTCTCAAAATACTTGTGAATTAATTTAATGTAGACTTAATGGAAAAAACAAATATGGTTCATGAAAAGTACTAAAATAGCATTATTTTGGAAACACCATGTGTTGAATTGCAAGAAATTTAAAAAAAAAATGTATTAAAGTTGTGTAGTTGGTCAAACCTTAGGTATGAAAATGGTATTTGATTCAATAATTAATATAATCCACACTATGTTATAACCCATTTAACAAAATGGTTTTGACCCATGACCCATAAATAGCTAAAATGAATGAGATCAAAGATTAGGAATTAGATGAATGTGGGCTTGACACCTAAGATTCAACATTTTATTTTATTAGTATTTTAAGATTAAGATTTAAGATTCACTTTGAGGTTTAGGGTTCAAAACAATGTTTTAAAACTGGTATGTAACGGCCGGTTGAACCGGTTTTATTAGATTTTCGTAAGGTAACTTGTATTTAGAGGTCGGTATTTTTGGGCAGTTTGCTAGAACATTATACCGCCGGTTTTTTTTAAATACCGTGCTAAACCGGCAAACCGATTTTAAATCCAAAAGTTTTAGATATTTTTTGCCACCCATGTTTTTTAAAAATGACTTTTAACATAGCGGATAAAATTGAAACGAGTAAACACGTTAAACGACTATTCATTAATCAACCAATTTTGTATCATGCAAATCCAATGTTGGTTTATTCACATTTTTTGTAATCGACTAATTTCGTATACAAAATACAAATCTTTCCATATACTCGATCATTGTTCATTTGTGGTATATGGTTCAAGTGTAATGTTTATTAATGTATTTTTGAGTTAATTTTTGTGTTGAAATTATATTTATATGAAATTAAAAGGTAAAATATTCAACCCGGTTGAGCCTCCCGTTACATTCCGGTTTAATCAGTTGTACCATTATTGAACAAAATACGGTACGAGTAAAATACTGGTTTTTAAAACATTGGTTCAAATCAAGAATATTTTTTACAGCTTTTTTTAACCACCCACAATATCTTGGTAAGCCTTTTTAAAATGGGATGTGAACCGTTATATAGATGTTGACGCTCCATACTTGACTCACCAAGGTTCACCATCAAGGAGTAGGGTTGCCACTGTTACCCGAAACCTGACTCGAGAAAACCCACACCCGAATCCGAACTAACCTGACCAAAAATACCCGGACCTGAGAAAAGACTAACCTAAATTGAAGTAATTTGGATTGGTTCTTGCGTCTAATATTTGGGTTTTGGGTCAACCCAAAAACCCGATAACTTTTAATTTAAAACAAAATATATTTTTAGCTATAACAGGTTAAGCTTTAGCCGCTAAGGTTATCAAAATCTGATATAGATCGACTGCTCTCATTGCACCTATTAAGGATTGACTGTTTCTTGTTTATGTATATTTTCTATTAGCTTCTGAACTCGTGTATTACACGGGGCTTGTCAAATGACCGAAATTTAGGTATTTAATCATATGTAATTTAGGGATTTTATTTTGAATTTATAGATTAATTTTAATATTATCACACACACTTCAAATATTACATATTAATGAAATTGAAATAATTTTTTAAGATGACATAAAATCAAATATTAGTGATTAGCTAAATATATTAAAATTGCTTTATATGATCAATACGAACTTAAACTAAACAATGTTTTACAAATTGCAAGATTATAAATATTGTATTTATTCAACGAAATTTGAAGTACACACGTAATTAAATGTCTATTTAAACATAAATCACTAATTATTATACGGTTAGTTAAACATTATTTAACTAATTTAATAATTCACTGTTTGATTTTAAACTTATTATTGATATTCAATAGTTTATATGTTTTTATAAAAATCATGGTTAAATTTTCTATAAAATTAGATGTAACGGGTTAGTAAAAGTTAGTATGATTTAAATTGCATTAAATACTTTTTTTTTCATATGGGTTACAATTAATGGGCTATATCAATTAAATCTATGACCCATGAATAACATGGATTAAGGAGAGTAGAGATTAGAAAATATGAGGAAAATTAAAGTTAAGATTAAATGTGGTTAGAACACATCATCCATATTATTTTTGTTTATTAGTATAGGTAGATTTATGGTTAATATCAACCACAGTCGTACACCCAAATCACACCAAATTAAAGACACTTATGTTGGGTTTTTTTCCCTTATATTATGGTTGAACTTTGTTAAAATTACTCCGTTGTTGAATTGTTTTATCGGGTCATGTTGGTTTATTGTTTGGTTATTTACGTTACGAACAAAGAAAAACATGCTACTTTATTTTAGCATTATATATATAATTTTTTGTTTATGTTTTCTATGATACTTGAAACCCAATTGACCCAACCCGAACCTGAAAAAACCATGAGAGATTTGGGTTGGTTTTCGAGTCAAGACTTAAAACATTAAGACGCGAAGAACCCTACAAAAAAACCTGAAACCCGAAGAACACCCAATAAAGAAGGAAACCCACTAATGTAAGAATATCCCCTTGCGTCAGTCTCGAACATGAAACCATAAGATCAAAAATCTTAACCATCTTCCTCATGTCATTGGGTGCATAGAACCCAACATATATAGATCACACTATAAAAATAAACAAGTTACTATGCATCTAATTAGTAAAAAAAAGTATTAGTTGCTCAAACCTTAATTTTATAATACACAATATAAATACTAAGTTAACCTTGGTAGGTTTAACCTGGTATCTCGACCAAGAGTGTACGAATATCAATCTAATCCTAGGCGGCCTTAGATTAATATGTTCCGATGAGAGTAACTAACAGCTGTTATGAATTCCGACGACCTTGACCTGCAAAACCGAACATCGTGAGCTCGTTACAAGAAGGGGAATAGGGGGGGTCTTCTCGTAACCACTGAGAATCAGTATGGTAAAGGATGAGTAATTCTTAGTGAGAATGAGAGAATGTGGATCCCTTTATCATTAGTATTCTTCTCATATTTATAGCTGAAGCGAAGGAGAAGCATTGGGCCAGCTGTCCCACTTAACGGGGCCTTCTATTCTCATGCTTGAGAATGACAGTGGCTCCTGACTGGTTGG
Source organism: Bidens hawaiensis (assembly GCF_021521415.1). Taxonomy (NCBI): domain Eukaryota; kingdom Viridiplantae; phylum Streptophyta; class Magnoliopsida; order Asterales; family Asteraceae; genus Bidens; species Bidens hawaiensis. The sequence continues at coordinate 62,756 of NW_027496977.1, read as the reverse complement.
CCAGCTGGTACTTGAATATTCTTGTCTTAGGCGGGTACAACGTTGGCCTTCTGTGATTGGTCCATCATGCAATCATGGACATCATAGGGATCTCGACCTGTGATTGGTTATTCTTTCCCTATCACGCGTTGTCCTTCCTTTGTCACGAACATATATTATGCTGAACTAATTGAATTGTTAAGTGTTTCTTCCATGGGAAGTGTAGATCTTTCTATGTGAAAGTCGTTCTTCATGCGGGTGGTTAACATCCCCTCCATGAGGAATATATGTTTCTCCGCAGAAGGTCTTCCGCATTTACGAAAGATTTATCATTGTGTCGTGGGTTACGTGGTACCCTAGCTCCTCCATAGCCACCAAAGTCAAGATTAGAGTGTAATTCTTCTTTCAATTAATGGCCCGTTATCGTTAACATGTACCACTAAAACAGGGCCAGTAGTTTTAGTACCCATTTTTGTACAGTGCAAAACGTAATGATTGAAATCATTGAATTGAATGAGTACAAACAGTACAATTAAGTTATTTTTCCATATGTACAAACGTAATGTTAAAATGATAAGAGGGTAATTATGATATATATATATATATATATATATATATATAATATGTATTATTGATTCTGAAAGTCTTTGCCGACACATAGTTCACTGTTCATAATGTAAAACAACTATATACATACATATAAGTTATTGAAACTTGAATGTTTAAATTCATAATACTGTTTGGTAATTTTATTCTGAATTATTAAGATATTTTATTGATTGTGAGGTGGGCATCTATGTGTTTGAAACTTAAGCATTAAGAGGCTTTATAATCCATTAAAAGATATCTTTTTTATGAACCAAACACACTATAAGTCATCAGAGCTATATTTATTGAGTTTATATATATTCCTCACATAGAGTTACACTATGATCTTTAAACTTTAGCGGACTTACCATTTGAACCATATACCTTTTTTCAAAATTTTAAAAGGCTATTCTACGCTAATAAAAATTTCCACGTGGTCGTGTGGTATTTTCACCGTTTTTTTTTCTTTTCTCCTCTATAACCTTTAAAATATGACGTTTTATTGAATTTCAAACATATTATGTGGCATTCTTACTTTATCTACGTTTCAATGTAAATTTCATTCAAAACGGAGTTATGCGTGATAATTTATAAGTTATAAATAATCCAAGTTGTCAAGATTTCAATTTTTTACATTTTCTTTTTGTATTTTACACTTCATAAATAAATATGATGTTTTATAAAATTTTGGATCTAGTGTTGGGACATGTTTATTTTATCAGCACTTTGACGTGATTCTTTTAAATTTACCATCGCAATGTGTTTTTTAAGTAAGTTTGGATATTCAAAACGAAACTGCAAAAACCTCATATAATTCACTTTACATGATTACTTCCGTTATTGCTTCGACATTCTTCTTTTATATTACTATTGCGACGTGTTTTTTTTTATTATTTAAAACGAAGCAACAGCAACCTTATAAAATTCTCCTTCCGTACTTTACTGCCTCAAACGCGGCCACCGTCACATCGTTAACTGTTATTTATATCTATTTAGTTATAAGCTCATTATATTTATATTACACATATATCTCATGCTTTAAATATTTATATTTATATTTATATTTATATCTATTTATATTACACCCTCTTGAATTTTAATACACGTATATCTCATGCTTTAAATATTTATGTATAGCTTGGGCCGGAGCTAGGCAATTGGGTTCAAATTCACCTGAACCCTATCTATTTTTGGTTTCATATATAGGTATAGTATTGTATTAACAAACGAACGTCATTCTTTTAATATCAAGAGGGTGGGAAGTGTGTTCCAACCTAGTCCCGCACCACCCAAACCCTCTCCATACTAGGGGTGAGCAGAAAACCGAATTAACTGAATCGAAACCGAATTAACCGAAAAAACCGCACCGAAAAAACCGAACCGAAGCTTTAACCGACGGTTTATTTTTTATTTTTTTGAAAAACCAAAATTTCGGTTTCGATTCGGTTATCCATTTTTAAAAAACCGAAAAAAACCGAACCGAACCGATTGATGATGATAAAGATTATCAAGATGAGGAAGAATGGACTAAACTTTTAAGATAAATAAATAATATGATGAATGAAAATCGAGACTAAACTTTTAATGTTTTTTAGTTTTTAAACTCTATTTAGCAACTTTATATTCATATAGTTCCACGTAGCACGTGTCTATTTTTGTTTTTTGAATTCAACATATATGTGGACTGTGCTACTTTAGCACGTTCTTATACAAGCTTAAAATATGCATTTTCATTTTTTAATTTTTTTTTGCAATGTCAACACATACTTGAAAAAAACCGAAAATAACCGAACCGAAACCGAAAATAACCGAAAAACCAAAAAACTGGAAAACCGAAAACCGAAGGGTTTGCATATTCAAATAACCGATTACTTCGGTTTGGGTTTGGGTTTTGCCTAATAACCAAGCCGAACCGAACCGTGCTCAGCCTTACTCCATACCCATATCGTTTTCTCTTATAAACATCTTTATGCTCTCGAATTCAAATTAAGAATATAAGAATATTGCAGCACATCAACAAAGTTCAGAGTATTAAAATATATTGGTCTTTAAAATACGGATTTGTAAAGTAAGTTTATGTAGTATTGTAAACACAATTTTAAAATTAGCATATTCTTTGTGATTTTGTGTAAATGGAATCTAAAAATAGTAGATGGAAGGAATGCGAACTAGGGATGTGCTCGGTACCGAAAATACCGATCCTGAAAATCGCCAAATCTGGGTACCGGTACAGGTACTGAAATATTCGGTTTGGTACCGGGACGGTGCCGGTATTGAAGGTAAAAATTCGGGAAATACCAGTACCGTATCGATCCCAAAACTCAAAACTTTGGTACCGATTCGGTACCGGTACCAAGTACCAAATGCTCATCCCTAATGCGAACTATCAAGAGTTGTTATTCTATTTCAAACGAACAAATTTCATTAAACCATAAGCTAGAAGCTGGAAAATTATAAAACAAGAAACATGTGAAAGCAAAAACAATGCTTCAAAAGAAGCCATCAAGAATAGTCGTGTGCTCCCTCAAACAAAATAATAATAAAACTACACAATAACCCCTCTAATTGCTAATGGAAAAGAATTTCCAAGAGCCTCCAAATGAAACACAAACATTAAACGAGACCTCCACCTTCGAAAACACCTGATCCGAAATTTTTTCTTGACATGCGTAGAAACTTATCAAATGTTACCTATTCATTCTCAACGACCACTCCGCTTTAACCCACCGAGCAACCCCGGGAAAAAATGGGCACAAAAATCATCTAAAACAATTAAAACCCCCTTCTGCTTCAAAAAATTGCATAATGTTTAAATCATTCTCATCCATCATAATGCCCACCAATTTCCCAACAACTCAATGGTTTTATCAAGCTCTAACAAAGTCAAATTTATAGACTTGGAAAAGCCATGATTACCGGACGAAAAACATACCTTAAGAGATATGGACCTAGCACGGCCAATTAACGATCCTCTAAGAATTCCCGGCTTCTCGTCGAGGTAGCGTGTTCAAACCAAGACCCTACAACTCACTAGAGAGCAAAGGAAGTTGATTTAGATCAAAATTATAACGATAATTAACTCGTTATGCATTGTTTATTTATAAGAGTATCACAATAACAGAAAAGTTTATGATTTTCTTTTTTGAAATTAAATAGGTGATATAACCTTATTGGTTATAACATATTTAATTACAAATCAAGTATGCTAATAATATCATATTTTTATTATTTTCAATAAAGAAAAAAAAAACGGACTGTTAATCATATCAGGTTAATAATTCTTCAATCCTAACACGTCCCATATACGTGTTTAGTTATTTGTGTTCAATAATCCAATACACAATTACACATTTATACACAAACAAATATGTTAATGTAAGGGGGAAACTGGGTATTTTTGGGTCTAGTATACACTACAAAGTGGGCAATGAAGTTCGTGTAATTTTGTTTCGTTTATACTTTATAGTTTAACTGTGAATTATTTATTGTTATCACAATTATCGTTGATGTTTGGAAAAAAAATAATACGCAAGTTTATTTTTTTTGTATTCATTTAGGGCGCCCGAAATCACGAAGAAAGACCTACATATTTTAATTAATAGATAATAACTACTTTCAACAAGTTTATTTAAATACTATTTTATACAATCTTATACTACCAATTAATTACGTTCGTTAAAATAAATTTAACAAAAGGATGTAATAGTAATATAACATTAATATTACCAATTAATTATATTGTTACATGATTTTGGACCAGCTTTTTAAAAAGAATTTTAGAGACGTGAGCTATTTAAACAGCTTTATACGTATATTTTACAAAAATATACTTTTGTGTATTATACAAGAATCAAATTACTTATTTTATAATCTAAAGTTCTATGTGTATTTTACATCGATCTTATGATTTTTAATAACTTTTCTATAATATTATATTATTATTAAAGATTATGAGACCATGTGTCACAACTTTTGTTTACCCTTTACACCATCACCATGTCTTAACTTGGTTTCGACCCTCCACCATATTTGGATTTTGTTTACACTTTACACCATCACTTTATATGGTTGATATGTGTTCCAACTTAAATGAACATTCAATTAATACACGATTAACATGATTCAATAGTTTAATTATAAATTATTTATATATATATTTTATGCAATGATAAATAATAAGAGTTTTTTTTTCTTAATGTGTATTAGTTGTGATATAAGCAAGCCACATAAGTTGGGTATCCAATGAAGTATAATTTTTAATGAGTTAAAATGCTGTTGAGTTGACTAGTAACACTTTTTATGTGTTATTTGTTAATAAGTATTCTATTATATTTTGAATAAGGTTGTTATCTTTATTTATTAAAACAAAACTTAGTGACCTTTTACGGAGCTCTAGGGTTTGAATCTCGCTTCAACTAGTTTTCTAACTTTCACCACTCTTTAAGACAATTGGGTAACGCAAACTGTGTATTCCACTAGATAGTAAATAGAGGTGCACAAAAAAACCGAGTCCGGACCCGACCCGGCGGTTCCTACCCGGAACCGTACCCGATCCTACCCTACCCGCGGGTATGGACCGGGTCTTGGGTTTCCCTCTGAAACTGGAACCGGAACCGGTGGAACCGGTTCCACCAATACCCGGTCAAAACCAGGCTGTACCCTACCCGAAACCCGAAAAAAACCCAACGGAACCGGTTCCTACCCGGACCCAATTTTGACTTTTGTTGACTATACCCGGTTCCGGTTCCTACCCGGTTCCAGTTCCTAAAAATACCCGGTTTGTGCACCTCTATAGTAAGATATTAGTTGAGTATCGTGTATTTTCTTGTAATCGAATCTCACTAAATAAAGGCGGGCGATTGCCACCCCTCTCTAAAGGCCATGCCGGCCACTGATCAAAATCACGAGTTTAGGCTTAGGAGGCCGTCCAGGGGATGAATTAGAGAACAAAGATTGTTTATTGTTGTCATGAATCAAAACAATATATAAAGGCAACCATGAACATAACCGAACGTGCATATATGAAACTGAGAACTCATTACATGTATCAACAACAACCATTCTATCTATCGTATACGACAAATAACAAAACACATTAACACAGCTCGCGCGCACGGGTAAGAACCTTGTATTAAATTATAAGAATAAATATAAAAATAACTATAAAGTGTAACAAATGTAGTCATGAAGGATCATTTGTAATGTTGTAGGAAGAGAGAATCCCCCCTCACCCAAAATCTAGCCAATACACATTTGCCTTCACTCATTTCTTATCTCCATTATCTTATCCCATCCTTCTCTTTATTAAAACTACAGTTAAAGCCCCTCAACTTTTTTCACTTTAACTATTTAAATTTTTCACACTTTTTATGGGAATTTAAAACACCATTCTTAATTTAGACTAGCTTCTAAAAGAACCATGTGTTTTTTTTGAAAGACAAGTTTCTTTATTTTTTGGACTCGAACCCAGGATCTAATAGAGCATTAGACGTGTTTAAGAGAATATTAATAAAATTATTTTATTTAATAAATAGAGTTAACCTAATTCTTTAACAAAATTATTAAAAGTTTGCGGTTGTATTTACATATGTTTTTTCTAAATATTATAGAAAAAAAATAAATTATAACTTTGTAGTGATAACATCCTGAAATCATAAATGCTCACCGTGTAATGAAAAGTTTTTTTATTGGAAACATTGCCATTATTATATGTTCTCAAAAATGTAGAAAAAAGCTTAAGTTATACTTTTTCTTTAAAACAAAATATATAAAGCATAAAGATTGTTAGGAAAAAGTTAACCAAACATAAAAAAATTACATAAATTAATTGGGTTTTTTAAACCACTCTGTCTAGGTCACCTTTATTTTTCTCTTTCAACTAACCAACCAAATAATGAAAAATGAGTAAAAAATATATTCCATCACTTGTTTTTACTAACTAAAATGTAATCCAATTTTAAGAGCATATCTGAGATTGAGTTTGAAAAATGCTTATTTTTTTCTTTATGTTTTCAAAAAGCCAATAAATTAAAACGTGTTTGACAATCATAAAAATCTTTCTTATTTTATCTTTTTTGAAGGGTTAAAAAGTTAATTTTCAAAAGCCTAAAATCCTGACTTTTCAAAATGATTTTCTGAAAAAGTCAATAAGCCAATAAACATTTTTAAAACTCAATTCCAAACATGCTCTAAACCATTAGCTTTAAAGATCGCTTCACTCCAAGTCATTTAAATCACCCACCACACTAATATGTGTAAACAATACCTTCCATCACTTGTTTTTTAAATTCGGACATCTTTTAATCTTGTACTCATAGTTATAACTTGTAAGTAGGGATGAACAAATTCGGTGTTGGTACCGAATTATTACTAAGGCTTTGAGTTTTCAGGACCCATACTGTACCGGTACCTGTACCTGTATTTCCCGAATATTACCTTAAATACAGGTACCATATCGGTATCGAACCGAACATTTCGGTACTGGTACCAGCGCAAAAAATTACGATTTTCGAGATCAGGATTTTCGATACCAGTACCGGTGTGATACGGAGCTCATCCCTACTTATAAGTACAAATTTTCTTTTATTTAAATTAAAATTTCTGTTTTCATAATAATGATTGGTCTTTTTTAACTGATTAACCTTTCGTGTTTTTTTTTTCATTTATTTTAGTTCCCAGCTTTTAATTAATCATGTAATCTTTATATTTAATATCTTAGCAATCAACTAAATGACTAATTAAACCTTGAAGTTTTTCCTAGAAGGACTAAATAATAATATCCTCAAACCTTAGGTATTATAACTAAAAAAAACAATATTCCTCTTTCTTTCATATTCTACTTGTATTTGTCTCCACTTCATTATCATCATAAATTCATAAACCACATCTCTCTCTGTACACAAACAATGGCCACAAATTCTCTCCAATCCCTTACCACTCGCAACCGTAACCCGCCAATCACCCGACGCCAATCCCTAGATTTGCCGTCACAACGCCCGCCTTCTCTAACATTTAACACGACTCCCAACAACACAAAAGTCTCAATATCCACTGCAGGGATAACATTTTCTCTTTCTTCCACGTCACCAGCAGAATCAACAACTTGCACATCATTCGATCTCTTGGAACGTCTTTTAGAGGCAAAAGACTTCCAAGAGGCCGACAACGAAACCCGCCGCCTCTTAATCGCCCTCGCGGGCGAGGGCGCACAGAAGCGGGGGTATGTGTTTTTTTCGGAGGTTCAGTTTATTTCGAAAACGTATCTTGAAACGATAGACACGCTGTGGCGGACCCACAGTGATAATAAGTTTGGGTACAGTGTCCAGAAACGGATATGGGAAAAGCTAGACAAAGACTTCACACGGTTTTTTATAAAAGTCGGATGGATGAAAAAACTGGACACCGAAGTGGTGCAATATAATTACAAGGCGTTTCCGGATGAGTTTATTTGGGAATTGAATGACGAGACGCCCGAGGGGCATTTGCGCCCCTGACAAATGCGTTGCGAGGGACGCAATTGCTCGGGTGTATTTTAAGTCATCCCGCGTTTGCGGGTCATGAAGATGAGTCTAAAAAAGAAGAGGAGGATAAAGAAAGCGAAAGAAAGGAAAGTAAAGTGACAGTTGGCAAAGGGCTGTTTAAAACAAATTACAGTTTTTAAATGGTTTTGTGCATTGGGTGTGTGTACTGTACAAACATGTATTTGGATGAATTGGCAAGTAGACATGTAACATGTTTGTCCATTTGTAAGAAAGGTGGATTATTATGACAAAAGAGAGAGAGAGAAATGTGGGGAGGATTGATTGTCTAGGTGAACTTTTTTCAATTTTTTTTAATGGGTAAAATGTGGTTTTGATTTTTAATTTTATAATAATAAATATAGTTTTAAGTTTTTTAACATATTTTGGACTCACTGTGCAAACTTTATTAGTGGTAAGTTCTAACTAGGGTTATACACGATCTAAATGTCCGGTGAATCGTTTGATAGGAAGTTTGTTTATTGGTTTATGTATGTTTGTTTAATAAAGGGATGAACAAGAACAAAAGTTTTCGTTTGGTAGGCTTAACGAACAAACATGAACAGAGGCCGTGTTTGTTTAATAATGCTTGTGAACCTTTGGTAATGTGTTTGTTTATGCTCGTCTGGTTATATTCATTTGCATGCGTCTGACTAGCTTTGTTTATGTTCGTTTGGTTAGGTTCATGTATTAATTAATATATTCTTTATTGTTAATATTTTTATTTATTTGTTTCTCTACCATCATATTTTATTTTATTTATTATATTTTTATGTTTTTCTGCAAAAACATTCATATTATTCAAATATTAAAAATTGTCATTACATATTTAATACAAAGGACAACATGTTTTGCCACCAGCTCTCATGTATTTTTAAGGTTAAAAGAATAAAACCCTAAATCAATAAGTGTATGTTTTCTTTCATTTACAAATTTAACGAACGAACATGAACACGCTCAATCTCTTAACAAACGGACACGGATTTTCGTCCGGTAGAGTGTTCATAAACCGTCTGTTTGTTTGACTAAAGCTTAACAGACGAGTACGAACAAGTTCCAATCAGATTCAGTTCTTTTGTAGCCCCAGTTCTAAGAAAGTAATCTAATTTACAAATATCAAAATTTATTAAACCATAACTACAACAAATATTAAGTAGCCCGTCATCAAAAATTTATTAAAACCGAGTGTTAACTCTAAAATATTTAACCATTTTATAGGATGAAATAATAGTATATCGAAGGAATTGAGCTTTCTTGCATGCAGGTCGGACCTAGGTTGTTTTCATGGGGTCGGTTGCACCACATGAAAAAAAATCTTAATATATTATACAATCTAATATTGTCTAATTATTAAAAACTTTTGACATCGACCCCAGTGAAATTTAAAACCGACCACATGAACAACTAAAAAAATGTAGAAACGAAAGAGAAAGTCACGTTTAGGAGCTTCATATCTGCCATGGGCGTAAGAAAAACAAATATACAAGAATTTTAGGGTTGGTGGCAAATGGGCTAGAGGCAAGAATTTGTTTTGAACAGCCAGTCTATTGCCATTTGGGCTTTGCCTCTGTTAGTCTCTTAGAGTCTTAGGTGGATACCTAGGATCGAACATGGTTGGTGGCAAATGGCCTAATGGGTATAAAAATTGTAAGTAATTGGGAAATATTTTTTTATTAAAAGAAAATAAAATTTTATTTTTTTTATTATTGAATTACTTCATTGTATACTTTTATTATTATTTTTTAATTTGGTTTAATATTTTCAATTTTAGGTAACTTTTGTCCTACTTTTACTTTTCTTTATAAAATAGCTGGTGCATGTTATATTTAGGAAAAAAAAATACTTAATAGATATAAAATGAAATACATAGGAACCAAACGTAAGAGTATTGTGTTTCTATCATACATTTCTAATAATGGCAGTTGGCATACATATGCTATGTATTTAGAACTCAATATGGTTTCATCTTTTTATCACGTGACCCGACTGATTCAGACGTAAAATTAATATACATAGGCCATATGATGATATATTTCCGACCCTATGAAAAATGTTCATGAGTTCGCCACAGTACATTCATTAAAATTATATTACAGAAGGATGTAATAGTAATATAAAATAAATCATCAATTAACTGCATCGTTACATGATTTTGAAGCTTTTAGTTTTTTCAAAGGACCTTTGAGTCGCGAGTTATTTTATAAGGCTAAGTTATCATACACATATTCCTAAATCTAAGAAGAGTACAAAGATTTAATGGATCACAATATACAAAACATTGCTGAGTTAAATGTAACACATTGCTGAATTATATAACACACCGTTGATGAAAAAAACATAATGACGAAAATAAACAAAAAACACAATGATCTGAACAAAATTCAAAAATCTACAAGCTAGAAATCGAAAGCAAAAACTTAAAATCTAATTTCGTTGAGTATGACGAGACGGTTCCAATGCCACCAGTTTGAGTTTAATCAGAATCCGTTTGATACCCTTCACTCGACTTCCTAGTTTGAGAGTAATATGGTATTTGAATCCAATCCTACTTTATAATCGAAAGTTGTTTGTGTGATTTATATCCCATCTTATGCCTTTTTTTTTATAACTTTTCTATAATATTATATTATTGTTAAAGATCATGAAACCATGTGTTAATATGGTATGAGATAGCAAGTAGTGGACTCTCCACCACCATTTTGGGATCTTGTTTACACTATCAATCTATATGTGTTCCTACTTAAATGATCCCATAAGTTATAATACACTATTAACATGATTCAATAGTTATAAATCTTTTTTTTTCTATTTTTTTAGAACGACGACTTTATTGTATTTAGGCTACCGCACCTCAACTCCATTTTAGTGAAGTGGAGTGTAGGTTCCCGGACGGATCTTACACGGGATATCGCTATCTACGTAGGTGCGGAATCCCTGCGTAGGTAGTTACGAGCGTAGAATACGTAAAACAAACACACGCGATACAAACGAACACGTTATGTATTATAACTTGAAACACGTCTATTACAGACTCTCGACACGTTCACTGAACTCAACAACTGACTCCTCTCTCGTCACCTAAACACACCGTCGGCTACAGTATATATAGACACGACAACTTCGCCTGATATGTTCAGGCGAAGTTGTCCATAACTTCGCTCGTTCAACAAGTTCGCCTAGGCGAACTTGTCGACAACTTCGCTTGTTCAACAAGTTCGCCTAAGCGAACTTGTTGACAACTTCGCTTACATACATAAACATAAACTTAAACATAATTACATTACAGACTCGATTACAAACGCTAGACTATGAACTACTGACATTTATGTACCAACAGACTCCCCCTTGGCAGTAGCTTCATATCTTGATCTTCAACGCTTGTGTCTTGTAATCTCTCGTCTTCTCTCTTCATCTCTTCAAGCATGCACTCCCTGTCTAACACATACAGAAACCAACTTCTGGTACTTCTTAGCTTCCTCTTTCCAAGCAGGAATGTAGAAAATCTTCTTAGCATGTAGTACCTGCAAGTCAGCTTGAGACAGATTGACTAAGTGCATAGGATCATACACTCTCATGATCTCTTGCTCATCTTCATCCTCCATGACCGCTTCAGCAGTTTCACAATCCACGTACCACCACTTCAAGTCTTTCAAGACGTTCTTGGGCATCACCTTCATCGGCACTTCTTTTAAATGACGGACTGGTTTATACTTCATAACCATCCATGGTTTGCCGTCTGCCCTCATCCCTCTATCTTTGTCTTCTACTAACTTCCCTTTCTGAGGCTTTAGAAGTTCAAACTTTTTATCTTTAATGGCCTCCTTCCAAACAATTTTCTCAATTACTCTCGCCATGTTATCGTCACTTCTGTTTATCAGCCCCAGTCTCGCTAAGTCTTTCACCTCACACTCCGGTAAGGTATTCAGGGATCTTAACATCTTCTTGAAGTACTGAATGCCGTCGTAACGTTTGATCACAAATAGTTTCAACTCTTCATCGTACAACCAGCATATGATTCCCTTCTTTGATTCTGCATATCCCTTTATATTATACGACTTTTTGAACATCGTCGGTACTGCTGGCTTCTTCGTCTTTACAAACCACTGAGCGCAGCCTTCCTTCCAGTTTGGCTGATCTTCCCACTCAGTGTTGTCAACCACAGCATCTTCACATATAGTCGACTGTTCAACCACAGGGATCTCATGCTCTACATTTTCTTCAACAATCTCTTCTTCTTCTATCACATTCTCAACCACAATTTCTGCACCAATCTTTTCGATCTCATCGATTGGCAGAACATCATCTTCATTTATCAACTCATCATCCTCTAACATATCGTCTATCTCTTTTAGCGCATCAATCATATCATCAACAATCTCAACATCTTCAACCACATCCACATCATCACCAGCGGCAACCACATCATCACCAGCTGCAGACTCCCCCTCAGCTGTGGAAGCCCCAAAAGCTATAGTAGTTCTTGGCAACTCACCACCTGCACCTTCCGGTGCATTGGGATCATCGTCTTGATCTTCTCTTCTTTTGGTCCTCAGCTCATCTCCTCTACAGCTCATCTCCCCCTGAGATGCCAAGAACACCTTCAAGGCATCTATAACTTTTCCGTGCTCAACCAGGAGGGATGCCTGCAGTTGATTTGCTTCCACTAGGCTTTGAATAGTCTTTGACTGCTCAGCGACAATCCGCTCTAGTGAAGCTATTCGTTCCGAGTCTGAAGTGGGCGTGTCCGCAGGTGGTACCGTACCCGATAACCCTGCAGTAGTGGTAACCGTAGACTCGACAAATCGTGCTACTACCACCGATGGAGTAAGCGTTTGAGGTGGTAGAGACACAATTGCTGGAGTCGACGTCTGGACGGCCGTGATCGATGGAATGTCAGCCGACAATGTAGCCACTACGGGAACAACCGTAGCGCTTGTACTCGATACCTGCACAGAGGTAGGAACAAAGGACATACCAGACAGGGCAGGTGGAGCAAAACGTACCAACCGTGAAGTCTCTCCAGCTCCTACACCCATACCTGTCGTTTCCCTTCGTGAACGCTTTCTCACCAGCTGCACAGCTTCTTCCTCATCATCTTACTCATCGTCGTCGTCAGCAGTTCTCTTTTGTTTACCAACCGTTCTCTCATGCGTTACCATCAACCTTCTAGCCTCTTCCGTCACATCATCAAAGTCAGCCTGTGGACCCGAGACTTGAATATTCTCTTGAGGATCTCGGTCCATATCAAACATTCCTTGGCCTCCCAACATGGCATCAAGGTCAATCTCTGCAGCTGTCACAGCAGCAGATACAGCAGGCGCAGCTGATACAGCCTGGGTGCTGCCGCCTGTTGTGGTCTTGGGTCTCTGAACTCGTCCCCTGCCGCAGGCACATACTCCGGGTTTATAAGATACCCAAAGAGCGGAGTATGCCTGGGACGCAGCTCAGGCTTGCTTCGTGCGCTGGAAGTGCGACACTGTGCAAAGATACGTTTTGTCACACTTTCCACGTATTGAATAGGGCGTCGTTGAGGCAGCGTCGGAGCCACATGATTGAAAATCATCTGTAGGAATCGAGGATACATTGTAAACCGCTCACGCGCCACAGCCCTTCGTTGCCTATCAATCTCGTAAAAGATCATCTGGCTGAAAGAATATCTTTTATTATAAGTCAACGCAGTCATAGCAGACTGCATTGTCGCACCCATACCATCAGTGCCTGCCTTCCGTCCTGACATACATACGATCATGACGTGCATAAGGAAGCGCCACTGATCTAAAAGGAATCCCTTCCTCCGTTGAGTGTCCCCTAAGAGACCAGAATACCCCATCCTGAGGAACGCCCCATCACGGAATGGCGCAACAAACTCCGTTGGGTCATCCCTCGTCTCTTCACCAAACTGCAACGCCACCCGTATGTGTTCAGAAGAAAACTGAACAACTTGACCGTTTACGGTGGCTCGCATAACCGGGGGCTCAACCCGGCAATCGTACTCTACCGTCTGCCAAAAGTCTTCAATATTCGGTAGGGAAATAGGCAGGGTAGTTGTTATTGCGTGATATATCCGTGAGCGCAGGAGAAAAGTAATTATCTCCCTATAGTCCTCCACACCCTTTGCATCTGGGTCAAGTGTTATGAACTGGTTATGAGCTGGGAAGAATTGTCTGTGATCATCACCGTCATCACCTGCACCTCCTGCACCTCCAACAGCAGCCATATCTGCACTAAACGAACCAAGTTAGATAAACGTTTAAGTTGTACACAAGTTCGCTTGATTACCAGGAGCGAAGTTGTGATCAAACCTGTATAGGCGAAGTTAAAGGTGAGGCGAAGTTGGGAACAACTTCGCTTCATCTTTAAGTTCGTCTAATTAATTTTAAGTAAAATGGTCTGGGCGAAGTTAGTGTTAACTTCGCCTCTTCACAACATCGCCTCAGGCGAAGATAAGGGTTAGGCGAAATTAAGCCTCAGGCGAAGTTGCGGATAACTTCGCCTCAGGCGAAATTAATCGTCAGGCGAAGTTGCGGATAACTTCGCCGAAGCCCTAACTTCGCCTGAACTGAATCGGCGACTGTTAGGATTCTAACAGGCGGAATCCGATGATTCGGCAAAGTTTGACGATCCAGGAGATTGTAACACATGATATTATGGATGGTTAGATGAAAAGATTGTCCATGAACACGTAATACAAGTTTGTAAATCTCGGTTTTGAAAGGTCACCGGACCGAGGTCACGAAACCGTTCAAAACGACCTATGAAAAGCATCACCGTCATTGGATATACGGTTAAATGATAACACACACCTTGAATCTATGAACGAACTGAGAAAAAGGATCGAAATCGGAAACGAATCAAGTTCGCCGGTTAATATATATGTTCGCCGGATATTTCGAATAAGTTCGCTGTATATTCTGATGAACAGTTTTGACCCTTAAAATCCTTTATATAGAGGCTCTGTTATACAGGCGAAGTTACAGATAACTTCGCCTAGGCGAAGTTATCCACAACTTCGCCTGTTCAACAACATCGCCTATATATTTACAAAATCAAACCTTATAATTTTAAACAATTTGAATTAAAACTTCCCGACTTGATCAATTCTAAGTAACCAGTTAAAAAATAATACAACTACAAAACTAAGAAAAACTTATAAAAATTTAACGAATAAGGGATCAAATTTCAGTCTAGTCAGGGACCACCATGTTTTAGAAAAGATCCTAACGGAATCATACTAACTACGTGACTATCACATAGATCCGTGTTTAGCTGTATTATGACATATAGAGACAGGTTGTAAGCAGGTAAAATGCTTAAGATGGTTTTCATCGTTTCTGTGATACGAGTTAGGTTCAATTAATCCTTAAAATTTAAGTGGGCAACAACTCAGAAATATTGATGCCTCCTATCTATCCTCAAAGCGTATTTGGCTTTCCCCAAGTCACCCCGAATTGACTTCGACCCATAGTGTCTGATTAACTTGTAAGTATTCTTTGTCTGCTTCCCGTACACATTCTTACTCCATGATTGAGAAGTATCGATATCTTGAACTCTCGAATGTTACAATAACTCATAAGTAAATTTTTTTTTTTCAAACGTACTTATAGACTTCAGAGTAATAAACAACTGCAAGTCCCGAATCTGGATCACTGCAGTGTCTTGAAACGCTTTCCTCACGGGAATCAGAACGCTTACGGGCTCGTGTATGACTGGGTAATCACTTTTCTGCCTATCATTCGGAAAGATATACATAAAGACACGCAAAACTCTTAAGGAGTTTCCACATAAAATCAAGTAAAATTTAATTTGTATCACATTCACTTTTACGCACCATAAAAAGTTACCATGACATACAATGATTGTCCTAAAGCCTTTTAAGCCTAATAACGTCACTAGTTAAGCACAAAAAGTTAGTATATCTATCAATTTCCATGGTTGGATCAATTTTCCGTTCAACATAGCTAACTAACTTCTTACGAAGTAACAGACTTGAAAAGTAATTTCATTTCCCATAAAAAAATTTTGACTTCAATCGCCCCGATCATGTCAAAGTCTTCAGGTAAACGGCAATCCTGAAGATCCAATGGATCAACTGGACCGACCACATACAAGTATGTGTCCTTTTAACTAAGTATGACCGACTAATTTTCAGCGACAGAAAGAAAACACATCATAACAGCCCCGGTCACTTTCAGTCATCTGGTTAATGGCGACCCTCATTCTCTACAAGTAGAAACGAGGACCAAAACATATCCGAGGATATGTCCATCAAACTGAGGTAACCGACTAATTTTAAGCAATAGTGACGTTTTTTTTTTTTTTTTTTTTTTTAAATAAACACAAAAACATGGTTACTCGGGATTGATCATCCCGTTCAGCTCAATTAGGTTTTGAAATCTGGATTTATCAAACGCTTTTGTAAATAAATCAGCGAAATTTTCTAGCGTATAGACCTTTTCGACCTTAATCAGTTTCTTCTCAGCACAATCCCGTATGAAATGATGACGAATGTCAATATGTTTAGTTTTACTATGTTTCACGGGATTGTTAATTACTGAGATGGCAGCAGTGTTATCAATAAAAATAGGAGTGAGTAAGAAATTTAGACCATAGTCGCGCAATTGTTGCTGAATCCACAAAACCTGAGAGCAGCAGTTGGATGCTGCCATATATTCAGCTTCGCACGTAGAGATTGCGACTGATGTCTGTTTCTTGCACTGCCAGGAAACTAATCTTCCACCGAGAAACTGACATCCTCCTGTTGTCGACTTCCGACTCTGATTGCACCCTCCATAATCAGAATCCGTATAAGCAACCAGTTCCACGTCTCCTCCCTTCGGGTACCACAACCCTAGCTTCGGCTTGCCTTTGAGATACCGCAAAATCCTCTTCACACCCTTCATGTGAGATTCCTTTGGGTTTGCCTGAAAACGAGCACAAAGACAAACAGCAAACATTATATCAGGCCTAGAAGCAGTCAAATACATCAAAGAACCTATTATAGCCCGATACTGAGTTGGGTCCACATCTGCGTCACCGTCTATTTCAGCTCCCAACTTGTGGTTGACGCAAATTGGAGTGTCAAATGGAGAAGAGTCCTCCATCTTGAAGCGCTTGAGGACATCATGAACATATTTTGTTTGATGAATGAACATCCCATCCTTCTTTTGATCAACCTGCAAACCTAAAAAGAACGTTAGTTCACCCATGGCACTCATCTCAAATCTTTTCTTCATGACGGCCTCAAATTCCTGACACATGGAGACTCTTGATGCAGCAAATATGATGTCATCCACGTAGACTTGAACTAGCAGGAAGTCACTTCCATCTCTCTTCACAAACAGTGTGCTGTCAATCAAACCCCTTTCAAAACCATTTTCTAGCAAGTAGTCCGACAACGTTGAATACCAGGCACGAGGTGCCTGATGTAATCCATACAGCGCCTTGCTCAACTTGTACACATGATCAGGAAAGTCTAGGTCAGGAAAACCCGGAGGTTGCTCAACATACACAACCTCATCAACTTTCCCATTGAGGAACGCACTCTTCACGTCCAACTGAAACACTTTCATCTTCTTAAAAGCAGCAAACGCCAAAAACAATCTTATCGCTTCCAACCTGGCCACCGGAGCGAACACTTCATTATAATCTATCCCCTCTTGCTGATTGAACCCTTTAACGACCAGCCTCGCCTTGTTTCTTATAATAATCCCCTTTTCATCTCTCTTGCACTTAAACACCCATTTTGTGCCTATCGCATGCACATTCCTTGGTTTTTCAACCAAAGTCCAAACTTCCATCTTCTTAAATTGAGCCAACTCTTCTTGCATGGCCTCGACCCACGAGCTGTCCTTAAGAGCCATTTGATAATTTTTTGGTTCAATCTGGCTGATAAAGCATGAGTACAAACATTCGTTCATTATACCCGTTTTTGCTTAATGCTTGTATAAACACAGGTGTGCTCATTCAAGCTACTTCTGGTTTGTACACCGGAGGACACATCACCTATAACATTCTCCAAAGGGTGGTCTTTGTGAATTCTCGTGGTCGGAACAGCACCGACATGCAAATTATCTTCTAAATTAGAAGAGAGCTCATCAATGGTTGTTTCTGGCTGAGAGTGAAATGGATTGATAAACTCTTCTTCAGGAGAGACAGCAGGGGAACCGATAGAATTTGATGAGGACGGTTGACAATCATCAAATAGCTGTCTATGTGCCAAATTTTCCTCCTCATCTAGAATCATCTTCGTAGCAACACGTTCTTCTTCTTCTGTACAAAACAAATCAGGTATGTTAAAAGACCTGAAGAGCCTATCATAGTCGAAAATCCCAGGAGATCCGATGCTCGGTCTTGGCGATCTGTAACTCGTAATGTCGGTGTTACATACCACCTCAACCTTGTCGTTCGTTGTATTAAAGACACGCCTGTTAGGAGTCCCAACTTCATAGCCGACTAAGATTCCTTCAACGGCTGCTTCACCAAACTTTGAATGTGCCTTTAAAATTGAACACGGGGACCCGAAAGCTTCAAGTCCACACAAATTGGGCTTTCTCCCATGCATAAGCTCGTAGCATGTTTTATTAAGTCTTTTTACCGTTAAAACTCTATTCAGTACATTGCAAACTGTAGAAACAGCTTCTGCCCAGAACACCACCGGAAGCTTCGAATCAGCCAGCATAGTTCTGGCTCCTTCAATTAAAGTTCTATTCTTCCTTTCAGCCACTCCATTCTGTTGCGGAGTATACGGAGCGCTGAATTGGTGTTCAATCCCTCTTGACAGACAGAAGATCTCCATTTCAAAATTTTTAAACTCGGAACCATTGTCACTTCTGATGAACTTCACTCGTTTATCCATAATGTTCTCAACTTTGGTAATCAGATTTTTCACCATTTGAGCCGTTTCGTCCTTTGATTTCAGGAAGTATACCCACGAGTATCGTGAGTAGTCATCAGTGATCACCAAGCAATAAGTTGTACCACCTAGACTTCTTACATTCACAGGACCGAAGAGATCCATGTGAAGCAGCTCTAGTGTACTGGCAATTGAGTTTACTTTCTTGGTGAGATGGGACTTCTTGTGCTGCTTTCCCTTTTTGCACGCAAGACATTTGTCTTCAAAATTGAAACTTTTTAAGGGAACACCCAACACAAGCCCATGTCTGACAATATGGTTCATCTTCCGAAGATGAATGTGCCCCATTCTCCTGTGCCACAGTTCAGATTCCGATTCGCTTGCTTTCGTCAAAAGGCACGATTCTTCCGTTGACATTTCAGTTGAACTTAAATCCATCATATACGTATTTCGATCACGTGGAGCCTTCATTACTATCCACTCCTCTGGTATTTGAAAACCAGGCTTCAACACAATCGCATCAGTCTTCGTGAAGTGTACGGTATAATCTTTATCACAAATCTGCGACACACTCAGCAGATTGTGCTTCAGTTCTTCAACAAAGTTCACATTTTCTAACGTCATCTTCCCGTTAGTTACTGTACCCCTTCCTGTTATTTTGCCTCCACTCTCACCGGCAAAACTGACTCTTGCTCCTTGAACAGGTTTTAAATCTTGTAACAAATCCTTGTTACCATTCATGTGCCGGGAACAGCCGCTGTCCACAACCCAAAGATTATTGGAAGCCCTGTTCAACTGTTCCTGCACAAACAAAAGAGATTATTAAAATTTGGGGACCCAAGACCTCTTGGTCTTGGGTCGATTAACCTTCTTAACAGAACTCACACACCTTGGCTGACCAACATTAGCATTAGTAAATTTCCACGAGTCCTAACAGGATACCTCCTTGGAGACTGATAGTGAGGCCAACCAAACCGACGAACATTAAGAGAATCAAAAGAATTATAGCATTTGGTTTGGTTATTAGTAGTGTAAAAACGAGATGTGTCTCTTTGAAAACCTGTATTATCTCTCAAATTTGAATGGTTTTCATTTTTAACATTTAAACGATTACTAAAAACCTTAGTCTCAGTTTTCGAGGGCCTCACCTCTCTGAAACGCTGCTTCAGAGGGCAATCAGCAACAAGGTGCCCTGTTTGATTACATCTAAAACAACACCTATGTTCAGCTCTCTTTTCAGCAGATGTTTTAGATGTGGAGGCAGTATTACCAACCGTACATCTCACATAAGGTGGGACATATAGGTTGAGTGGAGTACTCCTTTTAGTTGATTTAACTTTTTCACCACTAGTGGGTAATACTTCCTTCTCTTTTGTCTTACCCAACTCGGATGACTTATCCGAATCAGATGAGACTGGACTTGAAATAGAAATTTTAACTTTTGAGACAGACGAACTTGTTTCGCCTTTACTAACTTCCGGTACTTTACCAGTTTCCTTAGCAGGACCTGTCTGATCAGCTACAAAATTAACAGATTCATGAACACTAGGATTGAAAGTATAATTATGGTTATAAGGTGGTGGAACCTCATGGTAACCAATTCCTCCCCTCTTAGGTGAGGAACCTTGATCACTAACGAGGTGATCAAGAATAGCAGAGGAATTCCGGAATTGCTCCAGTTTCCTATTTAGTTCCACCACTTTTACCTGGTGATCAGCAATCTGTTTTTCTTTCTCAGCGATTAACTTGGTTTCTCTTCTAAAACCTCGTAGCTTAGATCGATCACATCAATTTTCTCAGCTAATTTTGTTTTCAAACTTTTAACGTCTTTTTCACAAGCTTTAATTTTTATTTTATAATTATTTTCTCTTGTCTTTGTGAAGTGATGATCTTCTTTCAAGGTTTTAAATTCGGCATCCAACTTAACATACTGATCAGTAATTGTAGCAAGCTGTTCAGACAAGTTCTCACATTTAGTACAGATAGGTTTAGTACATACCTCGGAGTTCTGGTCATTAGCCATGAAAGCTTTTTCATTTTCAGCAGCTTTCATACATTCTTCAGCTGCAACCTTCGCCATGTGTGCCTGCTCAAAGAGTTCTCCAGAGAACATGTTCCAGTTGTATTCACCAGCATCAGACATCATGGCATTATTCCCATTGTTATTTCCACTTTGCTGTGTAGTCCTCCCCTAACTACGTTCTACACGTGCATTAGTGCACTCCTTTGCAAAGTGTCCATTTTGTTGACAATTGTAACACCTCACCCTTGACTTATCAAATCCTGGCTTTCCACCTACGAACTTTCTGCCAGTCTTCTTCATGAAACGCTTCACTCTTCTGACTATCATCGCCATCTGCCATTGCAGATCCATCTCCTCCAGATCATCAGGATCGATCTGGTCATAGTCTTCTTCCAAAGCAGCAGGGTCCACTATCTTCCCTTGTATGTAGTTCTCGTAAGAAGCAATAAAAGATGCATAGAGTGCAAACTGCTCTTCAGCAGATTTGACACTCATTGGCATCTTAGTGTAGTTATTGCTTGAAGCACTGGGAGAGAAACTACTCTTGGATGCTTGAGGTTTCGAAGCACTTGATCCTCCAGCAACAAAGCAAACATCACCGTTCATGTTTACTGACACATTTCCTTCATGAGAAGAGTTAGAACCTGACTCTCCTTTGGAGTAGTAAGCAGCAGATTCAGACTTCGAACTTGAGCCTGAGTTAACTTTGGCACCATACATACCAGGGTCTTGAACCTGATCCGTTGGTGTCTCTTTACAAACCATATTAAGCTCAAAGGTTCTGAGCTTGTTTACTGCTGTCTCCAAGTCATAATTGTGAAAGTCTTTGTCTTCCCAGAACAGTGTACATTTTCCACTTCGGTGGAAGAGCATCGAGAAGCTTCTCAACTATTTCCTCCTCTCTATAAGCAATAGAATAGTTGTTCAGCTCTGTCATTAGATGATAATATCGGGTGATAATATCATCGAGCGATTCGTTCTTCAAATACTTGAAGACAGAGAACTGGGTCTTTAACAACTTAATCTTCGAGGCACGAATACCCACGTTCCCTTCGAATCTATTCTCAAGAGCATCCCAAAGCTCTCGTGCAGAAGTGTACCTCCGGAATGTATGGAGAATTTCTTGAGGAAGAGCCATAGTAATTGCAGCATGGGCCTTGCTCTCGGCCTCATACATCTTCTTCTCTTCTTCCTCCATCTTGCTGTACTTCTTTATCACATCCCGACCTTCGTATTCCATTGTCGGTGGAATATATCCATCCTGGATGCACAACCACATCTTTGCATCCTGGTATTTAATATACTTAATGAACCTATCCTTCCACGCCACAAAGTCGGTTCCTTTCATCAACCTTGGGGCCTTAGTAGCCGACCCCGCTTCAACTTCCATTTTGACTAACTCTGAGATGTTAATCGGCGACATCTTCTCGAAAACAAGAAAAACCCGAAAAAAACAAAAATTCTTCCAAACAGTACTATAGGCGAAGTTAAGGATAACTTCGCTTAAGTGTTAACTTCGCTGGAAAATCCTTAAATTCGCGTGACTTGGCGAAGTTGAGAATAACTTCGCTTAAGGTAAACGAACTTAGGAGGTAAGCGAAGTTGAGGTTAACTTCGCTTAGGCGAACTTATGAGGTAGGCGAAGTTGTGGTTAACTTCGCTCAACCTTATATCTTCGCCGAAACCCTACTTCCAGCGACGGCAACTTCGCCTGAAGAACAACAACTTCGCCCGAAGAACACTGAAAATATTCAGATCTGTTTTCGACGATTTAGCAGTTTCCGGTCGGTGTGACGGCTTGAATATGACTGTATAAGGTGAGTATACCACAATATCAACGAAAACACGTCCCGCGAATAGGTCAAACGAGACGTTTTCTACACCCGCGTGAAATCCCGAACCACACAATCGAGCCAATCCCTGCGTAGGTAGTTACGAGCGTAGAATACGTAAAACAAACACACGCGATACAAACGAACACGTTATGTATTATAACTTGAAACACGTCTATTACAGACTCTCGACACGTTCACTGAACTCAACAACTGACTCCTCTCTCGTCACCTAAACACACCGTCGGCTACAGTATATATAGACACGACAACTTCGCCTGATATGTTCAGGCGAAGTTGTCCATAACTTCGCTCGTTCAACAAGTTCGCTTAGGCGAACTTGTCGACAACTTCGCTTGTTCAACAAGTTCGCTTGCCTAAGCGAACTTGTTGACAACTTCGCTTACATACATAAACATAAACTTAAACATAATTACATTACAGACTCGATTACAAACGCTAGACTATGAACTACTGACATTTATGTACCAACAGATGCTTGTAGGTCCCCCCGGGGCGTCGCCCATCGATACGAGATCCGCACGAGATCTAGGAGTGCGGAATCCTTCTAGACTCGTTTATTGGTGTAAATATGAAGAACACAAACACGTACACAAACACAAGAACAAACACACGAACGGGATAAAACACATCTGCAGATCTTTATAATATAATAATCAAACACGTAACATACCGTAACATAAACAGAAACACGTCCGACCCGAGGTGAGCTCTACCTCGGGTCGTCCCTCACGACACTTCCTCTCTTTTACTCTCTAGACAAATGAACTATAACACAATTACTCTTATTTTCTGGATACAAAACCTAAACAAGACACACATATATATAGACAAAACATCTTCTCGGGCTTGGGCTTGGGTCAGTAGGCGAAGTTGTTCATAACTTCGCCTATGGCGAAGTTGTGATAACTTCGCCTAAGGCAGAAGTTGTTATAACTTCGCCGTTGGCGAAGTTGTTCTAACTTCGCCTAAGGCGAAGTTGTGCTAACTTCGCCTGTGGCGTTCCGCTGGTCTGAATTGCATAGCGACGGTCACAAAATGCACCAACAGTCTCCCCTTTGACCGTTGCTCTCAATTCTAACAAACACAAAAGATCATCTGTTACAAAACATGTACCAACAGACTCCCTCTTAACTGATGATCTTCTGTTTGCCCTTCAACCAGCCGTGTCTGAAACTGTCATGTAGCTTCACAAATCTACCAATCACCCAGCGTCTTCCATATCAGATCTCCCCTTCAGTGTAAGCTTCTCCGACTATAACGATTGAGGTCTTTGAAATGCATGCATCCTCGTGCCAATAGATCATCTCAACCAATCACGTGAGTCCATCTGACTTCACCAACACGTGAAGTTGGGCGTCCTCCACAACTTCACCAACTCGTCGGCATACGATAAGGTTTAATCTTCAACTACTCAACATCAAGTGATCAATTTCATCAAAAAACCACCTTGACAGAATCTAACACATGACCATTAATTAATCCGAAGCATCTTCAATCACCAGGGATAACGATCAAGAACATAAACACTTTAGTTCCCGATTAAATCCAACTTGTTCCAGAATTTTCACTCTAATAAATAAGCATCACGTTTCAGGATCCAATTCTCGAACGCCTTGAAAATAACATAAATAATATGCTCTGACCGCAATCCAGTAATGACGAAAGCCTTCAGTTCAATTTGACTTTCTTCAGTTGGTCAACCTCGAACAACAACAATTTCATTGCCCACAAACACCCAAATATGTGTCAATATCCAGTTTCAATCAATATCCCATTCACAACCTCAACTCCAAATCCAGAGTTGACACGTATTTGTTCACACGTAAGACCAAGAGATAACAAGTTTCATTCGTTGACGGAACAACATCTTCGGTCTCACAATAATCGTGTACACCTGGCCATACAGACGAAAACTCCAAACAATTTTTTTTTTTTTTTTTTTTTAACTTCGCCTGGAGTAATGAGTTGACTCAACGAGTAATCGACTCACTTGTTTAACTCAACTAGAAGTTGGATAAAAGTGGTATGTTGAGTTGATTAAGATAAATACAATGGTGTATTAAATTAATATGGGATACAAACTACTAGACTCTAAAGCTCCTAAGATTGTGTAATTGTATTAGGTGTTAATCTAACACCTTGAATATTGCATATTCGTGTTCGTTCGTTTTAAAAAATGAATATGTTCGTATTCGTTTATGCTCGTTTGTTTAAAATCTAAGCAAACAGTTCACGAACATAACTGAACAAAGATAAACGAACATAAGTGAACATATACAAACAAATGTAAATAAACACAAACTAACATAAATGAACACAAACGGACAAATATAAATCCATAAGTAGATAACACATCTAGATAATATTTAATTATTTTCTATTAATATGTAAATGGACACAAATGAACATAAATAAACAAACACAAACAAATGTTCATGTACATAAATGAACGAAACATGGTTCATGTTCGCTCGTTTAATTAAACGAACACTAATTTTTGTTCATGCTCATTTGTTTATTAAAAAAACAAATATAAACGAATTTTCCGCCGAACTCTTTATTAGTTTCATGTTTGCTTGGGCAATAAATGAGAGAAGCACATAGTGAACATGATTGAGAACATACTTATCCTATCGTTGTTGATTTCTACTTGTCTTGTTGGTGTCACTTTTCCATTTATACCCCCAACAACAAAAGCTTAGATGTGAACATAACACATGCAATAGACAACAATAAGTTGAAAGGATCAAATCACATAATTGCATCACATCTGATATTAACTTATGATAGAACCAAACGTTTTCATGAGAGGAATGAAAGAGAGAAAAAGACGGAGAGAGATGAAGAAAGATGGAATTGAGTAATTAACCAGCTGTGCAACCGACGTAAAGGGACAGGTTCTGCCCCTATAGTAGTTGTGTTATAGACATGGTCTTATTAATCATGATGCATGTAATGTGGAAAACAAGTTATTACATCCTAGGTTATAGTCCTCGTATTTGGTAAGGAACTGGCTAAGCATAAGATACAAGTATACGGTGTCTGACATGCAGAAACTCGTTATCATACAAAGAAAACCATTAGTTCTTTATTGTATAAGCATTGACTTTGCATAGTAATATGGCCTTATAACAATTCTTAAGTCATGTTTGAACATCCATAAACAACGATAAGTTTACAATGATAATCACAAATTCAAAATTTTTATGATGCTATCATTTCATTTAGGAAATTGTAATTTTCTTAAAACGGAATAAGATTCAATGTTGGTTGAAAGTGTAAATGCACACTCGTTCGAAAGTATTCTAATTCTTGCTTTAGTGAATAACAAGGTGAAGGACAATTGATCTACTACGATGATTAAAGCCACACCATTAGTGGAAACTAACTAATTAATAGGAAATAATGTTCACGCTAACGACCAATCATCATTAGTAATGAAGTTATTACCGGTATAAACTAATCACCAATAAAAACTAAGTACTAACATACAAAAGTCAATCATTAGTAGTTATTAAGCTCATACTAACGCAAGTTAACATAACAACTTTTGGTTACCATCAAACTAACACATTGTTTCATGAAACATTTCATCGCTTCAACCAAACATATTTTATAATTTTATTTTTTTATAAATATATCAACCGAATTCTTATCATATCTTATAAACAAAGATCAACATCTTTGGTTTTTTGATAACCAAAAATTCAAAGAAGAAGAATGATAATGATTTACACATATTTTGACTTTTTGCAAGAATCCAAATCAGAATGTTAATGACACCACATACACGAAAATAATGATCTCACATATACAAATAAATAATAAGTCAACTCTTGACCCCTATTCCAGAACATTCAAAAATTATTTTTTTTAGTGTAAATTATATTATTATAATATTAAGTTGATAAATAATGATTCTTTCACAATTGCAATGATTAGCACAAATACATGTTCTTATCATGATTTTATCTTAACAGTAAACTATTTATAAGCTACTAATCCCAACAATACTTAAAAGTTAAAACATAATTGTTTTGGTTAAATAAGGAAACACACATTTAATCATTTTGGTTAAATTATTACATAATAAGTGATATAAAATAAACAATATTAAGCAAATTTGAAAAATAATAACGAGTAATAAGTATCACTGATAATCGAGTCCACTTAAATGTGGACCCAACTACTTGCCGGTGCAAATTCTTTCTCTCTCGTCCACTTTATCGAGTTCTTTTTGGTTGCATCGGCACTCGATGTTGATGCTTGCTTTTTTGTGTTGGACGACAGTTTTTTTTTGGGTTTCGTGAATGATTTTGAATGTGGGTTGGCTTTGGTTCCGATTGATGGGGCAGTAAACATAGTTGGTGTTGAAAATATTTGAACTGAACAGGTTATTTGAGTTATTTTGTTGGTTTATGAAGAATGAGTTGTTTCGGTTGTTAGAATTCATGATTATCTGTTGGACAAAGATCGTATGAAAATCCTAAAAAATATGGATGAATAGTAAGACGTATGGTAGAATGTTAACAAAAAGAAAATGTATAGTGAAATAACAAGAAATTTATTTTAGACGGTCAACGAATAAGTCCGACTATCAGGGGTAACCAGTGTTGGATCTTGAACATTTAGTATGAATGGATCGAAAGTCACAAGACCCAATTTTTTTCCCCTACTTCTAAGTTTTTGTTCGGGTTGGGTCAAACAATAATTTCAAACCCTAACCTACCAAGTTGAAACAAATATAAAATAGTGAAATGCGAATTGCCGAACTTGATCTCTGCTTTCTATCGTTAATTGTTTCGATTAATCAATTTTACTCTCACACGAGTCAGTTCCGAACCTCATGCCTCAACAGACTGCTGCAGTGCCCAGTCAATTAATTAATCGATTTACACCCAAACGAATTCCTCAATTCACTTCTTTGCTTCTTAGATTTTGTTCTGGCTTCTGTGAGAACCTTACAAGTCAGTAAATCACAACGCACAATGGAAACTCCGTTTGTTGTTGTGTTCGATCATCGACCATATGGTATGGTTGGATTTTGGTCTTAATGTTTAGTTTTTTATTTACAATTTATTTGAACTGGACTTGGTTTTATGGAGTTTTATTTCTTAGTATTTCTTTACCTTTATGCTTATTTTGTTAAAGATTTCTTGTTCTTATGCTGTAAACAAACTTCATTTTTTTTTAAAATTCCAGGCTGACCCGGACTCAAATAACGTGAATGGGCCGGACTCAAATAATTTGGCTGGGCCGGACTTAATACATTTACATATTTTTTTTATTTTTCGGAAAATATGCACTATCGAGCGAAAAACGTGGTGGAGCCACGGCCCACTTTGGCCCAAAGAGAGATCCGCCCTTGGGGGTAACCTAGTGGTTAATGACGACTCCATACGTCCGTAATCACATACAACGCTAGATAGCTCAAGTCCATCATCTACCGTTACAAGAAAAACCTGCCGACCCGCTGCCTACATCACTAGACTACCGCTCTTGGTTGATATAACGAGAATTTAAGTGTGAAATAAGTACAATTTTTCTCATACATGTTATGCTATGTTTTTTTTTTAATAAAAAACAAAAACCACATGGGCCACTATTTAGGAACTTATTCACACGTTAACCATACAACTCAAAAAATCAGAATCATAACTCCAATTTTTCGTTCACTTCATTCACACTCCTATTTTGACTTCACATTCACCACTTTATAAACTCATCATGTCCACCATTTTCAAGCCATCCATCAACACACACTTAACAAAAACACACACACACACAAGCCATGGCTACTTCCATTAATGAGGCTCCCATTAATACACTCATAACATGTTTCATGTTATCTGTTTTGCTTTTCGGATCCTGTGGTTTGTGTGAATCAGTTCCGGGTCTTTATGTGTTAGGGGACTCGTTAGTGGACGCGGGTAACAACAATTATCTGGCTTTGTCACTGTTAAAAGCTGATTTCCCTCATAACGGGGTTGATTTCCCGACTAGAAAAGCTACTGGACGGTTTAGTAACGGCAAAAATGCTGCTGACTTTCTAGGTATGTTTTTCTATTATGATAATCCAATGGAGCGAAGTATCCGTTAGACCTTCTAGGTCTTCACGTACATGGCATGCAGTTATTTTAAATAACTAAACGCCATATATTATATCATTCGTCCCTCAAAATTATCTTTCAGACTTCCTAGGCTCTCTACGTATACGACGTGCAATTATTTTAAAAAAAACTCCACTCGTATAAGATATCATTTGTCCCTCAGAATTTCATAACTTTTTTATTTATGAAATTTGGAAGAACTAATGATTGACGGGAAGAATTATCTTTCGGACTTCCCAGGCCTCTCTACGTATACGACGTGCAATTATTTTAAAAAAAATACTGCACGTCATATAAGATATCATTCGTCCCTCAAAATTTCATAAATACAATAGTTTGTTTATGAAATTTGGAAGGACTAATGATTTACGGAAGGTATTATCCTTCGGACTTCCTAGGCCTCTCTACCTATACAACGTGCAGTTTTTTTTAAAAAAAAACTCCACGTTGTATACGATATCACTCATTCCTTCATATTATGTGTGACTTTGCAGCGGAGAAGGTTGGACTACCGTTGGCACCTGCATACCTGTCACTCGTGTCGAACTCAAAGAAGTTGAGTAGCACGAACGCCACGGTGACCGGAGTTAACTTTGCATCCGGAGGTGCCGGCATCTTCAATGGAACTGATGATTTATTTGTAAGATTTAATCATTCATTCATGAAAGCTACTATTTCGTTATTTATATCATATAGTTTCAAATCAATGATAAAAGTCTATTGATAACAAAGTTATGGTGGTGGAAGGACATTGGGGGGTTTACTACGTGTACGTGTTTTTTTTTTAAATATTAGAAAAAGATATTTACTCAGTTTTATTAGCATACATTTTTTTATTAATATTCGTATACCCTTTTTATTTTAAAGCAAATAAAACAGTAAGTTTTTTTTAGTGATAAACTAACATATTTCCACATATCTATTTGTATTTAGAGAAAAGTTAACATAAACAAAAAAAATTACGCTAACTATGGGAATCAAATAGTGTAATTATTATATATACAAGTAATCTAATTATGTAATTACACATAATATAATTATACTACACTATAATTACACTATTATATATATATATAGGCTAAGTATAAAATAAAAACCCACTTGAGTTGTGAAAATTTTAGAAACTCATTCTTAACCAAATGTTTTTAATTAATGTTTAAATCTTGTGGTGCACAATTAAAGTGAATAAAAAATGTAAATATAAATATAACTTTTTCTCTCTCCTGAAACATATATAAAAATTAGTAAAAAAATGTTAAAAAATAGCAAAACATTTTTTTTTGATGTTTCGATGTTTTGTATTAAATGTTACAACATATATTACATGTAACAAAAAAACAAAAAACTATGTTACATAGGGTTTTCGCGGATTTTCACAACTCAAATGGGTTTTCATTTTAACCTTACCCTATATATATATATATATATATATATATATATATATATATATATATATATAATTGCACTACCTGATTCGCAAAATTAGCACGTTAATTCAATTTTTATTTGATCTAAACCCTAGGATTTAAATATTGTTTTACTAATATAAATTATGAATTTTCCTTTAAGTGTTTTAACTCTTTTCATCTTGAAATAGAAGATAATTGTGTCAAAATAAGCCACCAAATTTTATCTAACTTAAATCTGAAAGTTTAATGTTTATATTCATAACATGTTGGAATTATAAAAGAAAAAAAAAAAAATAGGACCGATAACGATTCTTTAAGGTGTTATGTTAAGTTTTAAGATGAACGCACATACTTAAAAGTCAAAACTATCCCTAAAAATCAAACATATATATTGTTAGTTTGTTACACAATTTTTTTTATATGAGAAACCGTTACCAATAAATTTATGAGATCACAACAATACGGTGCGTCCGTGCTAATCCTCTTGTGCTGAACATATCTCTTTCAAGTTGGTAAAAGGAAAAAAAAATCATTGAAATATGAATTCGAATGACTCATTGTGTCATCATCCTCAAGGCTTTTTAACAAACATTTTCCAAAATTATGTTTTTACGCTCACCGTTATGTCATCCTTGAAGCTTTCGAACAAACATTTTTAAAAGTATGTAAATACGCATATATATGCTTGAGCGTATAACAAATAATATTATACAATCACATTTGCACAATTATTTTTCTCGTTTTAAACAATTGAACCCATAAAAAAGCTGAAAAAAGAAATTAAAAAAAAAACACAGGAGACATTTTATGATGAACTACAGAATAGACACAACCACTAAGATCAATAATTCAGTTTTGCATGGAATAAACTGAGCAATTAAAATCGGCTAATATATAAAAAAATAGTAGTTTAATTATGTTTTTAAGAAAGTAATTAGTCCAAAAATATAAATAAAAACAGAAAAAATTTAAAAAAACTAAAATGCATTCCAAAAAATAATAACTCAAAATATAAATAAAAAACGAAAAAGTTTAAAAAAC
Organism: Bidens hawaiensis; assembly: GCF_021521415.1. Lineage (NCBI taxonomy): Eukaryota > Viridiplantae > Streptophyta > Magnoliopsida > Asterales > Asteraceae > Bidens > Bidens hawaiensis. Next base: position 31,381 of record NW_027496977.1, on the reverse strand, counting down.
TAAAATGTTTCCACCATATATAATTCTCATTAAAAAAACGACGAAAAGACACAATGACGAAAATGAACAAAAACACAATTATAACTTAAAAAAACACAATATATCGCAAAATATAACACAATGACGAACAAAATACAACACAATGTTGAGTAATATAACACAATATCAAGAAAAATAGACACAATGCCAAGGAAAAAAAACAATTAATGTCGAAAATAAACACAAAATACAATGATATTTTTCACTCAACATTGGTTTTTTTTAGAACGAAAAAGATGGTGAGAACATTAATGTGTTTTTACTTTTTTTTTTATTTATTTATTAAATTTTGAGTTATGGTTTTTTTATTATTTTTTTGAGTAGTTTTTGTGTGGTTATAAATCTTTCTAACCTCTCTCGTTTTTGTTCACTTTTGTAAAATAAGTTGATCCTCTATAAGTATACCAATGCAAACATAATATAAAAAACATTCATTACAAAATAATGAAATTTTTTAATAAATATTCAACATGTAACAACTTACAAGTTTATTTAGTAAAAGAGTAAAAGAGTAAAAGAGAGTTATTTAGTACTTTACAAAACGATTAATATTAATTGTATTTTAGCTTAAATATTCAAAAACAAATAAAATACGGTGAACGTGGATCGAACACGTGACCTTCAGATCTTCTGACTGACGCTCTCCCAACTGAGCTATCCCCGCAATTCAAATACTATCTAATATTACATTATTATATATTTCAGAGAGAAACAATATCCTTGACAAAGCAAGTGGGCTTCTACACTCTAGTCCATGATCAACTGGTTCAGCAAATGGGCTCAGCTGGAGCCCAAGCCCACTTATCAAATTCTCTATTCCTAGTAGTCATTGGTAGCAATGACCTCTTCGGCTACTTCACCAAAGATTCTAAAGCCTCTAAACAATACACCCCACAACAATATGTTGATCTCATGGCCTCCAACCTCCAAGGACTTTTGAAGTTAACTAACTAGTATTCAAATCAACAAGTTGCATTTGGATAGTTTAATTTCGATGACGATTTATTTGATTTGGTTGATACAAAGGCTGTATGGGTTGGGAGCGCGTAAGTTTGTGGTAAGTGGAGTTGGAGTGATTGGTTGTTGTCCGGCACAAAGAAAGCAGAACACCACCGATTGTAAGGTGGAGGCGAATTATTGGGCTACACAGTACAATGTTGGTCTAAAGGCTTTGCTAAGTGAATTGAAGTCAGAATTGTCGGATATGCACTACTCTTATTTTGACACGTATGGTGTTATGGATGATCTTATCCAACATCCAGAACTTACGGTACTTAATACCTGACTATGTTTTTTTTCATTTTTATTTCAACAATATGGTAGATCTTAAACTTAATAAATACGTCAAATGATCTAAAACTCTAACAATATTGATATTGTTTTAGGAATTACGGAGATAAAAGCGGCTTGCTGCGGTCTTGGAAACCTAAAAGCCGACATCCCTTGCATCCCAATATCAACCTATTGCTCCAACCGAAAAAACCATTTGTTTTGAGATCTATATCATCCAACAGAATACGCATCTAGTATTTTTGCAGGCTTTCTCTATAGTGGATCACCACAAGTTACGACCCCAATGAATGCGGAACAACTTATTAAAGTCTAAGACAAGAAACATTACAAATATACGTGTACGCACACACATATTTATACATTCGTAAACATGCATATATGTATAAAATCATATGTATTTTTTCTTAAAGCTTGTTGTAATAGTGTTTATCGATCCGATTAATGTAAGTTGGTTTTGCTAGTATTGGTTGTTGGATTGGGCTGTGTTTATAATTATGCCATACAAATTAAATGATTTATGTGATTTTAAATTGACATATTGGTCCTTTCAAGAGTTTGAGAAAGTGTATGACCGGTAAAATGGCGCGCGTAGATCAATAACCGAAATTGAATATATCAATAATATTTGACATTAGGAACTTTATACTACGATGGAGATAAACCTGAATCGTAGTTGTGCTTTTGTCAATATGAAGTACTGAAGTATATAGCTTAATGTCACAAACACTGTTTTGTGCGACTTTTTTAAACCTGAAAAGCTAAAATCCGCATGAACTTTAGTTACGTATTTATGCGACTTTTTTTAAACATATTCCTAAAATCCATCCGATGCTCATTTTGAGAGACTCGAACGTGCACCACTTTTGTGGTGATAAACACCTGATGCCGGCTTATTTTTTGTTTGTATATAAGCAATTGAATATATTAAGCCTAACAATATGACTAGAACAAAATGTTTCCTGAATATGTCAAATCCCTTGGCTACAAGCCCACAAGTTTTCTATAACTTCAAGAAGGCAAACAAACAATGAAACAAACAAGAATCCAGAAGTCATCATATGTTATGAATAGAGTGAACTGCAGTTTTCGTTTATGTGGTTTGTCAAAATCTGCGGTTTTAGTCAAATAGTTTCTAATTTGTGATTTTCGTCCTTCTGTTTTCATTTCACTTGCAATTAAACCCTAATTCACTAATCCCGTTAAGTTTGGTCGTTAAACCCATCAGTGTGTCCTTCACGTGAGAGGCGCTTTTGTCCCTTCCCCCCCCCCCCAAAAAAATACACCCCATCCCTCACGTGAGGGGGGCTTGCGAATTAGGATTGGGGTTAATTTGAGGGGAAAAAAGGACAAAATGCCCCTCACACGAAGGACATGTTGATGGGTTTAACGAACAGACTTAACGGGATTAGTGAATTCGGGTTTAATAGCAAGTGAAATGAAACCACATGGATAAAAAATCGCAAATTTGAAACTATCTGACTAAAACCGCATATTTGGACAAACCACAACGACGAAAACCGCAGTTTACTCTTATGAATAAATTGGGCACAATTCGGTTAAACTTGCTTATGCGCCAATACGAAACAGAACTATAATTTTTGGTTATTGGTTTATGACTTAACCAAGCTACCCTTGATTGTTCGGTTAACTCAATTATATGCTCACATGTTTTAGTCTCAATATATTAGATGGATATAGAAATAACCAAATATGCATCATAAGTTGATGATTAGACATCCACATGATGGAAAGTTGATCACAACTTAATGATTAAGTAAGCATAAATAACTCTAAAAGGGTGACAAAGTTTATTCATAATTAATTATTTTTTATAAAGCTATCCTTTTTTCACAAATGTAGTTTATTCTTAAGATTTATGATACTTATATATATCAACAAATAGTGTAATACCCTTTTTTTTTCTTTTTTGAACAACTAGTATACGTTATACGCATCATCTTATCTTACTTCTAAATCTACACATTTTCTTTATCATGAAACTTGAACCATCAAGTATGTGAGAAGGGACACCTATCCCGCACACCTTAAACCGCCTACATGCTCTTTGGTAGACAATACAACATCTGACTTTGTTATTTTGTATTTTTAAATATTGAATTAACATCCTTAAAATAAAATATCAATTTTATGGTGCTTAAATTTTACAAGTAGACAGTTTGTCTGTATTACTTATCTAAATACTACTAAGTTTTAAATTTATTTTATACGGCAAATTCACAATGATCACAAACACGAGATAGATGATGGTCTCATGACCGATGTATGGCATGTATAGTTGTCAAATGTGTTTTAAACGCAATGGTTGTAGATGATGAATTAAGGACTGAATTTGACAGTTAAATAAGATCGGGTAAAACCGTAAGAGTAATCCAAAGGTGAGTGACATTCTAGAAAGTCACAATCTAGGTAACTAAAAAGAAAGTCGTGAACTAATATGGTTAAATGTACAATATTGACCGATATGAAAAGTCATATAGTACGCTACATATCGAAAATAATGTTTATAAAATTCATTAGCCTTTTATACTTTGGCAAATTGAAAATAAATAATCTTACCTTTTGTGCGTTGGCCAATAATAATCCACCTTTAAAAATCATTATCAATGGTCCAACCTTTCAACTATTTTTATCTCAATAGACCTCCGTTAAAAAACACTTAACGTCGTAAGTTTTTGCCGAGTTTAAAACCGATGTTTTAGGACTTTTGATCGGAAGAAGGATACTAGTCGACTGATGTAAAACTTATCTCGAAACGGTGATCCAAATGACAAAAGAGTGTTTCAATTCGGGTGTATGGATTTCCAATTGACACAAATCAAGCCATTTGAATCACCGTTTCGAGATAAGTTTTACATCAGTCGACTCGTATCCTTCTTTCGATCAAAAGCTCTAAACATCGGTTTGAAACATGGAAAAAAACTTAACGACATTAAGTATTTTTTAACGAAGGTCCATTAAAACAAAAATAGTTGAAAGGTTGAACTGTTAATAGTGATTTTTAAAAATAAGATTATTATCGATCAATACATAAAAAATAAAATTATTTATTTTCAAGTTGCCTTATACTTTTACAACAGAGGCATTTTAGTAAAAGCAAAATTACGAACAAACGTAAACAATTTAAAATAAGAGACAACGACACATACTTTGCTACATACAAATCCCAAGTCAACTTGTATAAAATATTACGAAGTCTCTTTCTTATGTTTATTTTATGATATAAACTTATAAATTACTGTAAACATGCATTGTTTACCAACAAGTCTAATACAATGAAATCGATGCTAAATGTTTACCCACAAGTTATATGTTAGACCCAATCACCGTTGATGATTTCCCTAATTAGTTGATGACACGAAACCACAACTTGATATTTTTATTATTCGACTATGATTTGGGTAGCACTATTATTTAAAAAAAACTACGTTGTTAATAACATAATATTTATAGATAACTAAAAGAAAGTTCTAAGATATTTTATTATTTGTTATTTATTAATCTTCTACCTCATATCATCACATCAAGTCTTTGTAAGCATACCTAGTCGTAGAAAATATACGACATCCTAGTTGAAAATCACGTGTTAGCTATAAAATTAAAAGATGTAATCAGTTTAAAAAAATGAAAACGGTTTTTAGAACATAATTATTACGTTATTAAGTATGTACTATGGATAATTATGATGAGATATCGACCAATAAAGGAGTGCAATGTCGAAAGTAAAGAGTGCTTGAATATTTATGAAGATTTGATTGGATCTGCTTATATTATTTTTCTGTAGTTATTTTTTTATTTTTATGTTTTTTTTTCTTGTTTCTTGTTTTTATAACGTGCTTGTTACCACGTTCTATACAATAATACTTGTCTTACATATTTTAATTATGCAGATATACTAATTTGATTTTAACACTTATATTCAACCATTCATGATTCAGCACAACTATATACTCATGTATTTGTCCCTAAACGATATGAAAAGTGAACCCATCATTTTATGAGAGAAGTGAATCAAAGTAGGGATGAGATTGGTATCGTATCGGTACCGGTACCAAAAATTCTGATCCTGAAAATCATAAATTGTTGGTACCGGTACTGGTATCGAAATTTTCGGTTTCGTACAAGTACCAGTATTTAAGGTAAAATTCAGGATATACCGGTACCGTATTGATGCCGAAACTCAAAACTTTGGCACCGATTCAGTACCGGTATTGAATTTGCTCATCCCTAAATCAAAGTCCCGTCTTATCATTAAAAGAAATACTAAAACTTTCACCAAAAAAATTCTTAAATATTCAAACGCATCATATTTTTATCCAAGCATTAAAAAATGACGACTCAAAACAATATTTTAAAAAATATTAAAAATTATATAAGGTGAACAATAACTTTTCAAATATACAAAAAAATCATTACATTTTTATTCTTCTCCAACACCCTAACCCATCCATATATTATAAAATAAAACCTCACTCACATATTATGGGAGATAGGATGAGAATGCTCCAATACACTAAGAAATAACAAACAAGTCAAGTCCGAATTTAAGAACATGATTTATAAACCAAACTAAACTTCAAGCTCTTGTAAGTCAAAACAAGTCGTCCAGTTGAACTTCACCTGTCTTCTTTTAAAAAAAATTAGGAGAAAACAAAATTATTGGAATATCCGAATTAATATCATATATTCATACAATACAATTTAATTATAGCAATGCAATACATTAGGCGCACTCACCATTGTTTCCTAAATATATACATTTTATACATACATACATATCTCTATATCTACTATCCACACATTCCCTACTAGTAACTTACTCTTTGCGTCTTTATATTTATTATTATTTTCTTCTTCTTTCTTCAATACATTGTGTGCAACACACGGTTTCACTCCAAACATGCCTTCATTTCCGTAATCCCGAGACACTTTAATGGCGGCGTCTTCAACTGGATTCGTCTCTAAAGCTCGCACGGCCTTACATTCCGCCGCCGCTAAAGCCGAGAAAGTCTTCACTGACATCAAAAAATCAGATTCGTCCACCGATCTAGGTCAATTTCACTTCGTTTGACCTAATTTTACTGGCTTTAGGTTTTACTTAGGGTTTATATTGTTCACGTAACTTAGATCTTAACTGATTGTTTGTTAATTTGAATTTGAAGATGAGATTGGCAAGCTATCGGTGAGTGATGAGTCGACGGTTGATTCTACTAGCGATGTGGCTGTTACGCAGGTATTCGATAACTATTCGATACGTATTCGATAAGTAGTCGATGATTTTAGATTGATTGATTGTACGGATGTTAGATTTAGTTTTTGAAATGGAGATTTGATGTTAATAGGAGTTAGGATGAGATCGGTAGTTTATCGAAAACGAGTAAACTGGATGACGAATAGCGTGTCGATTTTTTAGGTTAGGTATCGGTTGAGAAACTGAAACTGAACCATGAGGAAACGAATACCGGTACTGGTACTGGTACTGATTGTGTTTGGTTAGGTAATGATCTAGGCTAAGCAGTTAATGCGGAAAAATATCGGATATCGGTCGAGGACCGATATTTGAGATATCGGTTATCGCTGTGATATATCGGTGGGATATCGGTAATTTTAATATCATGCAAAATTTATATATATAGCACTTTAACACTAACAATTCAGTATACTCTCCTACTATTAACAAATTATCCTTTTGCAACTTTGAAAACACTAACAAATGTAGCAAGTAGGAACTGATTAAGACTAAAAACACCACCATTAAACACTAAAAGTTGAAAATTAAGACTTAAAAATCCTGATATCGGGAATATCGGTGATATATCTGTCAATATCGCCGATATTATCGGTACCGATATTCTGATCAATATTTTGACCGATATTTCATATGAGGACCGATAACCGAGATACCACCAAGATTGACTGCATAGGATCTAGGTAGATTGGTACCTGTACCGTTGAAATATAATGAAAATGAAAACATGAGAAAATGAGTACCTGTACTGGTACCTATTGTGTTGATGTGTTCTGTTCTGTTCGGTTGGTACACGCACCATTGAAAAATGCTGAAAATGTAAACATGAAAAAACGAGTACCTGTACTATATACCGAATAGCGTGTCGATTTTTTAGGTTAGGTATCGATCGTGAAACTGAAACCATGAGGAAACGAATACTGGTACTGGTACTGATTGTGTTTGGTTAGGTAATGATCGGTACCTGAACCGTGGAAATATAATGAAAACGAAAACATGAGAAAACGAATACCTATACGGGTACCGATTGTGTTGATGTGTTATGTTCTGTTCGGTTGGTACATGTATCATTGAAAAATACTGAAAATGAAAACATTAAAAAACGAGTACTTGTACTGTATACCGAATAGTGTATCATTTTTTTAGGTTAGGTATCAATCGGTACGGGTACTGTTGACAGTTACGAAACTGAAAACGTGAGGAAATGAATACCGGTATTGGTATTGATTGTGTTCGGTTAGGTACTAATCGGTAGCTGTACCATTGAAAATTTATGAAAACGTAAACATGATAAAAGGAATACCTGTACTGGTACTGATTGTGTTGATGTGTTATGTTCGGTTGGTACATGCCCCATTGAAAAATACTGAAAATGAAAACATGAGAAAACGAGTACCTGTACCGGTACCGATTGTATTTCGTCGCTGGTATACGGTAAAATGCTTATCTCTAAGAATGGTTGATTATGCAGATATTAGATTCGGTTGTTGAGACGTTGACTAACTGAACACAATTGGGTACTGGTACCGTGGAAAATACCGAAACTAAAAACATGAAAAAATGAATACCTTTACGGGCGCCGGCTGTGTTTGGATAGGTGCCGATTGGGACATGTACCGTTGAAAATACTAAAACTGAAAACATGAGAAAACGAATACCGGTATCAGTACCGATTGTGTTAGGTTCGGTAACATTATTTGGTACATGCACCATTTTGAAAATACTGAAATAGAAAACATGAAAAAACAAATACTGGTACTGTAATGATTGTGTTCTGTTGTGCCTGGTTCGGTATGGTATCAGTATTTGGTAAAAAATGTTCATCCCTGAGAGTGGTTGATTATACAGATATTGAATTCAATTGTTGACTAATACAGTATTTATAATGAAATTTTGTTATTAATATAAGTATTGTTGAATTTTTATGATAGGAAAAGAGTGGAAGAAGGAGGCCGGAGCCGATCAAGACAAAACAAGATTGGCAGGAGAGATTTAAAAACATGAGGTTTGGGAAAAAAGGAGGTCAAGAAGCTGATAAAACTGATGATCATACAACAATGTCTTTTTCAATATTTGATGATAGTGTGTTTCTACCAAGTAGAAGCCCTATGTCAAAGGTAATAATAAGATCTTATCCAAAAGTTAAAATTGTTAGTTTTGTTGATATTTGATATGGGTATTTGTATGCAGATGTTATTGTGGTATTGTATACCGTAATCTTTACTGAAATTGAAACTTAGATAGTTACTAATTTTAGCAAGGAAAATTGGATTTTAATAATCCAAACTATTAACCATTGGTCAATATCAATCCCTACTAACAATAATAATAAGACTAGTGGCAATCTCAACTTTCAGTTTTGTTGTCAACAAAAATTCCATTCTAACTTAGATAGTTACTAATTTTAGCAGGGAAATAAACTTGTCCGTGAACGGTTTACGAAAAAAATTGAACACGAACAATGTTTTATTTGATTTGGCTAACCGATAATGGTCAGTATTAACGGTTCGGTCTGGCTATCAAGTTTGTGTTGGTTACATTCATATGTTAATTTTACATAGTACTCATATATTTTTGTTTTATATTTAATATTTTTGCTTAAATTTATATGAATTGATTAGAAAAATCACTAAATTATAAAGACCCTGAATGAAAAAACATAAATGAACAAACTTTAACGAACTTAAAAGGACGTAAACTAATACATTATCGACCGTTCACGAACACAACTGAACGAACACGGCCTCTGTTCATGTTGGTTTATTTAGTAATAGAAAGAAATTCCTTGTTCATGTTCGTTTATTTATTAAACGAATGGACATAAACAAACTTCCCGCTGAACAGTTCAGGAACAGTTTGCTGTTCAGTCCGTTTACAATCCTAAATTGTTGATATTGATTTTTTAAAATAATCAAAGTATTTTGTGGTGTTGCCATCATACAACTTAAAGTGATGTTCATATCCTATAGGAACCAGAAGGTGGTTTATTGCGTTCAGATGATTCAAATATTGACATCATTCCATCAGCAGCTGTGCTTAGGCAATTGGCTATTGGTGTTGAGTAAGCTTTTCATTTATTTGATTTTGTCTTCTTCCTGTTCTAAAAATAGTGAAGTGAATATGTAGAGCATCTGTGACATCTGTATGAGACGATTTCGGTTATCAGATATGAAGTATGATAAAGTCTTAAGTTGTAATTTAAGTTTTTGTTCAACTGCAGGACTACCAGAATGGTCAAGTCAATGAGAGACCTTTTAATGTCATCAAGAGATACGTCACCTGTGAGAGAGAAAGCCGGTTTAAACTTCTCTACAGTGAAATCGTTAGTACTTAGAGATAAAGAAGATAAGTTTGATATGGAACTTAGTGCTGATGAAAAAGTTGTTTCTTGTATAAATTCACTTCTTGGTGCAGGTACATTCTTTGTTTTTGTGAAAGAAACATATTTGCCAAATTTTCTTCCATTTTCCCTTGATTTTCTTTTCTCCATTTTCTTGTAAGATATTTGCAGAAGGGCATATTTCTGGAAGGAAAAACTGTAAATTGGAGATAAATACAACAATTGCATCTTTAATTAAAGACCTTCATGGTGCTCCACCTGGTAGCTTTATTCTGGAGCTTGCAGAAGCCATTGGATGTTTGAAAACTATAAAGAGAATGGCATCATTTTGGTGTAGAGTTGTTGCCGAAGTAAGTGAATTGCTCTGGCTTATAATATTATACTTGGAACCGAAAATAAATCAGAGGAGAATCTGGCCTGTTTGTCATATTATTATGAGTTTGTTTCATCTTTGTATGCCATTTTGTAGATCCTTTGTGATAACTTGTTCAATAATTAATTTATTATACTTAGAGGTGGCAAGATTGTGTGGGTCGGATAACATATTAAAAGCTAGTTCAGGTTAAAATGGGTGATCTTTTACTACGGGGTGGAATAAACTGGGACGGGTTTGGTCGATCCTCAGTTACTTCATTTGTTCATTTCTTTAAGATGTTTTAGAACTAATAAACATGCTGATTATGATTACAAAGACAGTATTGTTATCGTTGAAATCTAAATCTTTGAATAAAGCGATTTAGGAGGTTGCATGCTTTAGAAATAAATTTTGGGGGAGTTTCAACCTGTTTGACCGGTTGACTTTCGAGACACAGCTTGGGACACATTTTAGCCTTTCGTCACTATAATGTGTTTGTGTTCTTTTATCTTTGTATGTGTTCCATTATAGTAGTTGGAGGTAGTAACGTGGGCTGGTGAGACGGGTTGGGTAACGGTTCAAAACTGGTATGGTTTGAAACATGCCATCTATTAGCATGTGGTGGAACACTGGAACTTGACTGGGTGGGTTTTGTTATATCTTTAAACAGCGTTTAAATTTGAAAACATTTTAGAAATAAATTATGTGGACATTTTTATTACAAAAAAAGTATTGTTGTAATATTATTCAAAATTTTTGAATAAAGTGATTTAGGAAGTTGTATGCAACCAAAATTTGTCCATTCGTAGTTCGGCTGTGGCTTCACCGAACTAGCTGCTAGCTGGAGTATGTTATTCTATTCATTTAATGCCACTTATTATTTTTCTGGAAAATTATTCGATTTATATATTAATTCAGTCTTAATATCTTCTGAACCTTTTGTGTGCAGTTAAGGAGACTATGGTCTGAAGGACAGCATATTCCCGGGATTCCCGCTGATGAAATTCCAGATTTAAACTGCTGTTTATTGTATCAGCAGTTACAAGTTATCAACTGCTGTATTTCAAGGAAAAACCGTCGTGCAATTGCAACAGAATCACTAGATTCCGTCTTGAAACAAGCCAGTTTAAATGATGACATGGCACCTTCACATGGAGAAACACCTCTAATGTATGCTAAAGTTAGCTCTGGAGAGCTTGTGCTTAGATTAGGAGCTGCTAAACAATGCGAGAACTTAACAATGTTGGAAACTGGCGAACCCGTGTATGCCCCTGTTATGCAGGTTCGATTAACATTTAACTTTATTTAACTTGTTATATCAATATGCTTCCTTTTATCAATATAAAAATCATCTTCATTTGCGAGCTTACAGGAAGAGCCTTTGCTCACAGAAGATCTCGTTAAGGAGACTGAGGAATTTATATTACGTACAGGGAGGTCAGTTGATTAAAACTTTGTATAATATATTAATATATATTTGTTATAACATTTATGTTAAACATATTGATTTTTTTCACGTGGTCAGTGTTGGAGCGGGGTGTTCTCAACTTCTTTCAGATATGCAGGCTTTTAAGGTGAGTCGTAGGCTTTAAAATGCAGATGTGTAAATAAATATAATTTAACTTATCGATCATTGTGTTTTAGGCTGCAAATCCGGGGTGCATATTAGAAGATTTTGTTAGATGGCATTCACCCCCTGATTGGATGGAGCCCACAACAGATGATGTAAGCAAAAAATCTTTCAATGGTGATAACGGGTCTTCTAGAGGACACCTAAGTATGCGTATGCAGAAAGAAGGTATACACAACTATACATTTACAAGCAGCAAACTTTTAACGGGTCTTCTTGTTTTATGATGAGCTTGTTTTCGTGTTGGTGTTCAGGGAATTTATGGAGAGAGATTTGGGAAACCGCAAAACCGGTGCCAGCTGTTAAACAGTCTCCATTATACGATGAAGATTTGTCTGTGTAAGTGAGCCATTTATATTTTTGCTACAAAAATCATTTTTTATTTTTTTATCTGATAAAAGGTTCATGTTTATAGGGAACATATTCTGCAAGGCTTAGAGGATTTTCCGCCTTCTAATCTCTTTGAACAGCTATACATTTCACTTGTAAGTTGTAACTTATCTTTTATTTATTTCACCATTTTTCATTGTTGTATGTATTGTTTTATCGATGGCAACTAATGTAAATTGCTATATTTTCAGCTGTGTTCAGGTTGCGCAGTTGCCGAGAGAAAAACCTCGACTAATGAACATCTATACAAGCTGTTTCTTGATTGCAAAGACTACATCGTCGCCACTTGTCAAGGAAATAATTGTTTTGAAAAAGTCGACGATATATGCCAGGTATCTAAATATTAAATCTACACGTGTGTGGCACCGTGTGTATTTGTTATTTATTTATATTTATTTTGCGGCGGGGTAGGTATACGACTCGGTGGTGATGATGGTATTGAACCCAGACGAGTTCATGAGGCTCACAAAGCACGACGACACGCCTACACCAGGCGAACAAAGGGGTCGGTTTAGAAGGCTAAGTTTTCCGTTCGGTAACAAGGATAAAAGCCACGGGAAAACACCACCAAAAGACCCCAAAAGCGAGGAAAACCCTTTACGTCAGTCGTTAACTTCAATGTTTTCAAAAAAACCGCCAAAAGCCGGGAATGCATCACCAGCTGAGAAACCAGTTAGTTCAATTCAAAATGATTGGATAGATGTATAATAACAATAATCATTGTTATTACATCTGCATTTAATTGTAAATTTATCCTGAAATAATGAGCTAAGGTTAATTTTGTTTTACATATTTGAAAGAAACCAACTGTAAATTTAAGAGACTGTTACATGAATGAATTGAAATAGTGGACTTGAATCAATTAGGGTTTTGATCTTTATTCGCGTCATCGGATTCAAGATCCTTCATGATGATTCCCGGGATTACGAAGTTCGCTATCCAGTAAAGAAAGATGAATGCCACACTGTCAATCAAAGAAAGTAATCCAAAGTTAATGAACGGTAAAATTTGTTGTAATATTATTGTTATTCTTAAGTGTAGTTTCAAGCTGGCCTTTGATAAGCTATATACATGAGTAACATAAATGCACATATTATGAAGGTAGAATAAGAAGGCATTGAGAAGGGGAAAATGCAAAAATATCCATTTCACCTGTCAGTGTCAATAAAATGTTCATTTCATTAACTAGTTTCCATAATGTCAACCCTTACGCTTGTTAACCCGATGACTTTTTAATCATCCAACGAGATTTTTAACAAACCAGCATAAAAAATCTTGTCAAAAGTCATAAAAATCTTGTCGGAAGCCAAAACGTCAAACGCCCAGATAATCGCATCCCCTCCGACGCAGTGGCGGACCTACACCAAAGGTGTAGGTGTCGACCCTTGTGGAAAGATAATCTTATAGGTGTATATATGTTAAAATCCTGATCGACCTCTATTAAATTTTGACACCGATCCTCTTCTGACCCCGATGAAATTTTTTCTGGGTTCGCCACTGCTCTAACAATAAAAAAAAAAAACAAAACCAAACTAATGATCCAAAGGTTTTATGATGGAACAGAAAATGGTTTGTTGAAAATGTTGTAGGGTCGACAGGTTTTAGCGTGAACATTCTGATAATTGGTTGGTTAAATGGATATTTCGTCGGACATTGACAGGTAAAATAGACATTTTGATCATTATCCCGTTAAGAAAACCTTGTGGGAATCAAGACTGAGATATCTCCAGCGGCAGCGGTGGTGGCGGGTGAATTGACAGCAAGAACCACCAGATGAGAAGTGGTAACAGCCATGGTTTTAGTCTTCACATGGTTCGGAAAGTGTCGGCCAACCGGTGGTGGTCCATGTCTAGACAGCCAGTGGAGGTTACTTGAGAGGGTGGATAGTGGTGGCTTATGGTGGTGTATGGACTTCATTTTTTAAATTTCTGTTTAATGTTCACAATGCATATATGCCTTTAGGCTAGTCATGTGTGGATAATGTTTTTGGGGTTCATGTTATCTTTGGGTATATACTTTCTATGTGTATATGATTGACTAATAATAAAATAATAAAAAATCATGAATTCACTAATAATATAATTACTAACTTTACTATTTTTTTTTAAAATAGAAGAGTTAAAAATGAAAAGGTGATGAAAATTAATGACATATAATTACGCTTGTTATCTTTATACATTAATAAGATAAATAACATGTGTTATGACGAGTAACGCAAAACGTGTTGCCATAAGTTACAAGACACTATCCATTATGGTAATTTAAGTGATTTTTCCTTTTATGCATATATATACGGTTATTGAAGAAACACTAATCGACCCCGGGCAGATTACGGATAACCTGGGGGTTAGATAGATGTTTCCCACGAGGGGTTGGACCCGGCAAAGATGGTTCTTCTGATAACCTGCAAAACAGACACCGTAAGCTCGTCACTGAGAAGGGGGGGGGGGTTCCTCCTTGTGACCACCCTCCGGCGTGAGAATCAGACTAGATTGCTCTTGAATATAAATGTATATTAAGAGATTGCTAGAGCAGATATCAGGTATAATATGTAATACGAGATAGTATATGATGATAAGATGATAAGATGAGATGATCATACCATTTGGGGTATTTATAGCCGAAGGTAGGTTTCCAAGAAGGTGTAGCCGGCTTAATAGTATTCCTGTTCTACCAACTGTGGCCTACGCACGTGCCATGCTGGTAGTTGGTGGGTAGGCAGCGGCTGACAGTGACCAGGCCTGCTGTGTACTATTCCTTTTCCACCAACTGCCGGCTATGCACGTGGTATGACAAGAGTTGGTGAGTAGGCAGCGGCTAATAGTGACATACAGTACAAGAGCATGCAGCTCGCCATACTGTTGTCAATAAGCTGTCGTATCTTTGGTCAGATCTTTTGCCCATACCTCGTCAGGTACAGTACAGAAGATCTTCCCGTATCGTACGGACTGGCTTATTTGGGCGGGAGTATTCCCCCTCCCGCCTTTGTGCGGGATTGCTCCCGGCTTTGCTCATTCCTTCAGGTGACAACTGAATTATTGAGAGCTAAGTGCCTTGTGATTGTAGCCTTGCTGCGCGGGTGGCCTTCCCTGATGGCTTGTATCCGCAGCTGCGGGAACAGGCGGAGTACTTCACCATTGGGAGGCATTTCCTGCGGGAACAGCTTGCGTACTGCGCGTAAGGACGTCACGTCTCTGAGCATGGTGGGTCCTACGGATCCAGTTGGTTTCTGCGCAGACGTCTCTCTTCAAGGTGAGTCTTGCGGGTCCAACTGGGCTCTGCTGGGACCTATATAACTATATATACAGTTATATAGTAACCATGCCAGCATCTTCACTTTTTTTTATTTCTTTTTATTTTTGTTGATAATACATTTATGCATTGTTTTTTTCTTACAAAAGCCATTTAACACATCACTAAATCAGTAATCATAAATAAATATTATATAAAAAAATAATAAATTAAATTTTTTTTTCTTGTTTTATTACAACATAAAACCATCTTATGTATGTTTTTGATTCATAAAACCATCTTACGTATGGTTTTTATTACAACACAAAGCCATGCCATGCACATCAACTTATACTCGTGCCTCAAGGCAGCCCACCACCAAATCTCCATTTGAACCACCACCAAATCCTCCATGCGAGGAACACTTGTACAGTACATTTAAACAACCAATGAAAATACAGAATTTTGTATTAATAAATGCAAAGGTACCAGTAAAATGTGAGGAAAATAAATGGTGGTGTTGCAATATATATAGCATTCCCCTAACTGTTTCTTTATCTAAATCCATGAGTTTATGATCAAGACTCCACCCACCCGGATACATAAACATATGTATGTATTCATTATTATACTAACTAGATTTTATCCCCGTATTACGGGGGTTGTTTTATATTATTCGTTTTTAATATTTATATATGTATATTTGGATTTTAATTTTATTTATTGTAAGAAAGTTAATAATTAATATACTTGAGGTTTGATGATTAAATGGTTTCACAAATAAATGATATGTTATATTCCGGTTTAAAAGTTGTCTGGGTTTGGTGATACCCATTACCCATTTCTTTTCTTTATTATAAAATGTTTCTTAATTATAAATAATATATATTTTTTTAAATAAAATAGGATATTAATTTTTAGTATATCTCTATTTTATAGGATTTTCATATCAAATATTTGATAAGATTAATTTTTAATATAATGAGATATTATAACCCATTTAAGAGCTATCTGGGTTTGGTGAGACCTTTATCCATGAATTCGGGTCAAATGCGTGAGAAGCCTTCATTTACAAATAAAGCAATCTGATATCTTGAGAAAATGCTTGTTACATTTTTTATTTTTTGGATTTTAATTTTCTTTATTGTAAGAAAGTTAATAATATACTTAGGGTTTGATAATGAAAGGGTTTCATAAATAAATGATATGTTATAACCCATTTAAAAGCTATCTGGATTTGATGACCCATAAACCGCGTATGTTTTTTACTATAAAATTGTTTTTTAATTATAAATAATACTTTTTCTTTTTAAATTGGATATTAAATTTTAGTATATCCCTATTTTATAGGATTTTCATATAAAATAATTGGTAACATTAATTTTTTTAATTTAATGAGATGTTATAACCCGTTTAAGAGCTATTTGGTTTTGGTAAGACCCATGAATTTAGGTTAAATCAATGGCAGTCCTCCATTTAAAATCAAGCAATCTGATGGTTTTCATAAAAAAAAGGAGCGACCACATCGCGACACATAGAATTTTAAGGGTTTCGTTTATATATATTATAGATTTATTTAAACATAGCCCTACAACTGAAAAAAGCAAATTTACACTATATATGTACTAACACTAAAACTCATAAAAGTACTAGCTGAGTGGTAAAAGGTATTGTCTTTGTGGAGAAGATCAGAGTTTAAATACCGACATGGAGTAGATTATTCATTGCATGCAGTTTAGTAGTAGCAATTAGATGATTAATGTGTGGGTTGCCGTTCAAAAATCTATTCCAGCCTTGGTTGGGTGGTAACGGCTCTTGCGTATTGAGAAGACCAGAGTTCAAATCTTGGTGTGAAGTAGATGGGTGTGTGAATTGGATTTTTTTTTTCAAACTAGTAGGTTTTATCAAAGAAAATGGGTTCTAGGTGTCTGACAAGAGTGGTAAGGGGTTTTAGGTGTTCCTCTATTTGAGATGGAGTCTAATGACACGTCAAGTCAGCGATGACGTGCAAGTTAGAGATGACTAGATCCGCCATCTGAGATGGCTGGATCTAGGGGTGCAAGCGAGCCGAGCCCGAGCTCGACTCGTTTAGCTTACACAGAGCTCGAACTCAAGCTAGGCTCGTTTCAAGCTCTATTTTCAAAGCTCGAGCTCGGCTTGTGAGTAAATTTTCAAGCTCGAGCTCGGCTCGTTTACTATATATCAACTATTTTTTATATAATTATAATTATTTTTATATATTTTTTTACTATAACTTTATGTATAAAATAATATATATTATTTAGTTATTTGTATTTATTTTTTCATAACATTATATATATTAATTAATAGTTATTAAATATATATATTTTAAAAAATTATATAAATGACAGGCTTGTTTAGGCTCGCAATCCGGCTCGAGCTCAATAAGTGAAGCTCGGGCTCGGGCTCGGGCTCGTTTATTAAACGAGCTTATTTTTAGGCTCGAGCTCAGGCTCGGGCTCGACTAAGCTGGCTCGATCGAGCTTTTTAACGAGCCGATCTCGAGTAGCTCGCGAGTAACTCGGCTCATTTGCGCCCCTATCTGGATCTAAGATTCATCCCTTGCGCCACATGACAGCTTAACATGAAATCCTCCAACCCTGGAGGAATTGAACTCCATATTTTCATTTTTAGCAAACTTACGTATAATAAAAAATATATGAAATAACATAGGGGGTAACTTGAAAATGGGTGAAACCCTCCATATGAGATGGAGAGATTGAACTCCAAATTTTCAGTTTTGGCACACGAGTGTGGTCTTGATCACATGGCGTACACACTTTTTTGAAGAACAGAGACCTAAGATTCATGGCAGATGAATTTCGCACGTTGGTTGCTTAATAATGGATAATATGTATTGTAATATTTATCTTTTATTATAATTGAGAAAAATTTGTTGGTTTTTGTAAATTTGTTGGCTTTGATCGGTCATTACCGGTCACAACAGGTGTTTTTGGATACAGGGAGCACGTCTGATATCATGTTCGAGCAGTGTTTCGAAGAGCTTGACGATGCGGACAAAGCCCACCTTCAGCCAATGCATGACCCGGTCATGGGATTTGGGTATGAAGTTATGCATCCGAGAGGTACGATCACTTTCCCTGTCACCTTGAGTGACGGGGTTAATTCCAGAACATAAGATGTAGATTTTGGTGTTACCTGTGCGCTCCAAAAATGACGTGATTCTTGGCCGCGAAGCTATTGGTGACTTTAATGCCAATCCTTTCACCGCGCATGGTGCAGTGGATGTTCCAACTGCTACGAGGGTTGTAATAATACATGTTAACAAACACAGCTTTACCACAGAAGGGTCAAAACAATGAAGCTACCCGCAAGAACAGAGCCGGAAAAATGGGTTCTGAATCCTAAGTTCCTAGAGCAGACAATCAAAATAGGGCTCAATGAATCTGAAACTATTTGTACCTTTTTGAAACAGCTACTCACCAAAAACATTAATATTTTCACATGGCAAGCCGCTGACATGATGGGTATTCCGTGAAACAGAGCTGAGCTTAAAGTCAACCCGACGTTCACGCCAGTGGTACAGAAGAAGAGGAAGATGGGTCCAAACTTGGGTGGCAAACCCAGTAATGGTTGCCAAAAGTAGTGGTACGTGTATCGATTTCAAAGATTTGAATACACTTGCCCCAAGGACTGCTATCCATTGCCTGAAATTGATTTAAAAGTTGACGCTGTCTCTCCTTTTCGATTCAAATGCTTCCTGGACGCCTGTAAGAGGTATCATCAGATCCGCATGGCAGCGGGTGATGAAGACAAGACAGCCTTCCGAACAGACCACAACATCTTATGTTACAAAATGATGTCATTCGGTCTCAAGAACGCGGGAGCTACTTATCAACGGCTCATGGATTAAGTTTTCAGGGAATAAATAGGTAACAATTTAGAGGCTTACATGGACGACCTCGTAATCAAGAGTATTAAGGAAGATCAAATGCTACGGGATATCGAAGAGACGTTCAATAAGCTCAGAGAAATAAGCATGAAACTCAATCCGAGTAAGTGCTCTTTTGGTAGGGAGGAGGGGAAGTTCTCTGTGGTCATGGTCACAAATGATGGTTTTAAAGCCAATCCCGAGAAAGTTCAAGCGGTCGCAAGAATGCCCTCACCTTCCTCCCTTAAATAACTTCAAACATTGAATGGCTGTTTGGTGGCTCTAAATCAATTTTTAACTAATCACGCGTCGAAGTCATTTCCTTTTGTGTCCATGCTTTGGAAATGCCTCAAGAAAGCTCAATATAAGTGGACACCAGAGGCAGAGCGGGCCTTTCAGGAAGTGAAAATTGTTTGATGGAGTTACCAACCTTAACAGCTCCACGTGCGGATGAGCCGTTAACATTGTATCTTTCTACGCAGATATAGCGATTGGTACTATTCTCCTAGCATATAGGAAGTCAGTTCAAACTCCTATCTATTATGTTAGCAGGACCTTGGCGGAAGCGGAAACCTGATACTCCATGTTGGAAAAAATGGTGCTAGCACTGGTCTACGCCTCTCGTCGCCTCCGCATATATTTTCAAGGCCAACCGATTAATTTTTTGACAAACTACAAGTTAAAGAATGCTCTTAGCAAACCAGAATTGTCTAGACGATTGGCTAAATGGGAAATCAAGTTGGGCAAGCATACATTGGAGTATTAGCCCAGGCCCGCTATCAAAGGACAAATTTTGGCAGATTTTATTACATAAGTGCCAGCGACTTAAGTAAATGAATGTCAAGTTGAATAAGAGCCTGCCAAGGTGCCGAAACAAGACCAGGTTTGGGCATTGTTCACGGATGGAGCGTCAAGTGAGGAAGGCTTAGGCGCAGGATTGAGACTGGTAAATCCTGAGAAGCATAAGTTCACTTACGCGATCCATCTCGTAAAACTAGTTAACTCGTAAAACTAGTGATCTTGTAAAAAGTCTTACTTCAGTTGATAGGTATTGGGCCTCTCGTAGAATTTCTACGTGATCCCACTATCACCAAATTCATGGGTTCTAGGCCCACTTGATTGTTACGTGAACATGGCCCAAAAAGGTTTTTACATGATGCTTCCTACCGATTTTCACGTGATGCTAATAGTTTGTGTTAGAGGTGCACAAAATACCTGGTTCCGGACCCGACCCGGAATCGATTCCTACCACACCTGACCTGCGGGTACGGACTGGTATTGGGTTTGTCCGCAGACATGTACCCGGAACCAGACCCGATCCGAACCCGCCGGAACCGGTTTCACCTTCACCTGGTCAAAACCCAACACGAAACCCGAAAAACCCAGTCAAATACCCGACTATACCCGGAACTAGTTCCTACTTGACCTGGTTTTGACTTTTATTGACCAACTGGGACAGGTTCCTACAAAATAACTGGTTTGTGTAGCTCTAGTTTGTGTTATCCAGGGCTGTCTCCGATAATCCTTAAAAATTGAGAACCCAGGGCGAGTAAAGAATGTGCCTTTAAACTATAAACGCAATACCGCTCATATATAAAGTAAGTTATATGACGATAATTGTGAAACAATAAACAAAACAAAAATATATTAGCAAAATAATTTAATTTAAATATGTAAACGAACCGTGAATTTATTCTACCATTTTTTGTTTTAAATTAAATGGTCTTTTTTCTTTAAATAATAAAAAAATGACTTTAACATAGGGTTAATAAGAATTAGGCTCATATGCAAGATTTGAACTTGAGCAACCCAGCTTTAACAGGGGAGTGTTTACCAGTTGAGCCAAATTAAACTTATTAAACTATAGAGTTTACATTATATATATATATATATATATATATATATATATATATAAACGCGTCAACTTTTTCCAGGTCTCAAAAACCGGTGAGTCTTAGACCGTCGCCCTCTCTACTCACCCCTCTGGGCCGGGGCTGGTGTGATCCAAGGTCAAAGCTTTTACGCGACATCACATAAGTTCTGACCTATTTTACTAATAGCAATTATTGCTTGATCATGCATCCATTTCTTTTGAACAACCAATTTTTTTTCTCTATCTTTTATCATGTCTTAAGTGAGACTTGAATACATAACTATTTGATTGTAAAATATATATATTTATCACTAAACCAAGTGGTTATATGCATTCAACATACCTAATTTGCAACAAGACACATGATTTGTCCCCACACTAAAATTCACGTAACCTTACTTAAAATGGTTTCACATGAATCAAAAAATGAATATATGTTCTATGTGACCATAATTTCCATGCAAGCTTTTCTCGCGATTTTAAATCAAGTTTGTGGTTTTATTCCAAATATGACGCGTATGTTAATTTGTAATTTCCCAACTCTAACCGATCATGATATGAGATTAAAAGTGAAAAAAAAAACCCGTCAATAACCGATTATTTAACACGGTCAGAATTGCTTAAAAAGATGTTTTTCTAGCAAAAGTATGACACTTGAGCGACCATGGTCTATATTATTCATAACTAGTTTTTCTCCTCTCGTATTACGGAGTTCATTTTACTTTTTTCGTTTTTAATATTTATATATATTTTTTTAATTTAATTTTATTTATTGTAAGAAAATTAATAATATACTTAGGGTTTGATAATGAAAGAATTTCACAAATAAGTGAGATGTTATAACCCGTTTAAAAGCTATCTGGGTTTGATGAGACATATGACCCGCTTATTTTCTTTTACTATAAAATTGTTTTTTAATTATAAATAATATTTAAAAAAACAGATATTAATTTTTAGTATATCCCTGTTTTATAGGATTTCATATCAAATATTTGGTTAGATTAGTTTTTAATTTAATGAGATGTTATAACCCGTTTAATGACTATATGGTTTGGTGAGACCCATACCTGTGAATTCATATCAAATGCATTAGAAACCTCTATTTATTTATAAATAAAACAATCTGATAGCTTAAAAGAAATTATGAAGCAGAATTTAAAGGATTCATTTATATATTTAAGATTAAGATTTCTTTTAATGTTCACATGTGAATCATGACAAATTTAAAATTCATTTATATCAAGTTACTCTTTTCTTAATTATTTGTTTTATTCCTTTTGATTAGCTTAATTAAATATGCGATATTGTTCCTTAAAATATAACAATTCATAAACCTTAAAGAGGGTCAAATTATTATATAAAGGGAGACAAAAATAAGAAGGATGAGAATGATTTATAACCACACAAAAAAACCATTCAAAAAGAATTAAAAGTAATAAATAAAAAATCATAACTCAAAATTTAATAAAAAAACAAAAAATGTAAAAGCACAAAAATGTTTTCACCGACTTCCTCGTTTTTAAAAAAAAAACTCGAAAAAGACACAATGTTAAGTGAAAAAGACCATTGTGTCTTTTTGTTTATCATTGTGTTTTATGTTTATTTTCGTCATTGATTGTGTCTTTTTTCTTTAACATTGTGTCTTTTTTCTTGATATTGTGTTATATTACTTAACACTGTGCTATATTTTGTTCGGCATTGCGTTATATTTTGTGATTTTTTGTGTCTTTTTTTAGTTATAATTGTGACTTTTGTTCATTTTCGTCATTGTGTCTTTTGTCTCTGCATTGTGTCTTTTCGGAGTTTTTTTTTATTTTTATTTTTTTAACGAGAATAACGAGGGAAACATTTTTGGTTTTTAAACTTTTTCGTTTTTTATTTATATTTTGAGTTATGAACTTTTTTATTAATTTTTTGGAATTTTTTATGAGGGGTTTTTTGTGTGGTCCTAAATCCTTCTCACACTTCTCATTTTTGGCTCCCTTTGTATTTTAACTTTTTCCCCTTAAAGATATTAATGATATTCTTCAATTGTTTTTCACGTTATCTGTTATTATTTAATATTTATAATTTAGTATTATGAAGTGTGATTAGCGATTGCAAATGGTTGCTTCACGTGTATTGACTTTTAATTTCTTTTTTACATTTAAGTTTTACTTTCATACTTTAAATAATTCACGTTTTTACATAATTAAATTTCTCTCAATTGACATTCGCTAACTTAGGTGCTGTTTGTTTTTGCAGACATAAACTGTCTGCAAGCTGATTTCATCTGTTTTCATGTCTGCAACTGAAGATGTGGTCTGAAGATCTGCAAGCTGAAAATATAAGACTGTTTGTTTTTATAAGCTGATACTGTCTGCATAACTGTCAAACTTATCTCACAAGATAGAAGTCATTTATTCAAGTTACATCTAGTTTTTAGTCTTTGCTTGCCATGCCGATTTGGTTTTGGTGGGTGGTGGAAGGTGGTGGTGGTGGATGGTGGTAGTGGCGGCGGACGGTGGGTAGTGGCGGTGGATGGTGGTGGTGGACAATGGGTGGTGGTGATGGATGGTTTTGGTTGGTGGTGGACGGTGGTGGTGATGGATGGTGGTGGTGGTGGGTGATGGATGGTGGTGGTGGTGATGGATGGTGGTGGTGATGGATGGTGGGTGGTGGACGGTGGTGGTGATGGATGGTGGTGGTGGTGGCGGACGGTGGTGGTGATGGATGGTGGGTGGTGGACGGTGGTGGTGATGGATGGTGGGTGGTGGACGGTGGTGGTGGCGGTGATGGATGGTGGTGGTGGTGGGTGATGGATGGCGGTGGTGGCGGTGATGGATGGTGGTGGTGGTGGCGGACGGTGGTGGTGATGGATGGTGGGTGGTGGACGGTGGTGGTGATGGATGGTGGGTGGTGGACGGTGGTGGTGGTGGTGGCGGTGGATGGTGGTGGACGGTGGCGGCGGGGTACGGGGGTGGTGGTGGCGGCGTACGGTGGGTGGTGGTGTTGGCGGACGGTGGTAGGAGCAGTGGATGAGAGGGTGGCTGCAAAGGGAGAAGAGTAGGGTTTTTTTGTGAAGATGTTTTAAGCAAGATTTCCTTGCTTTTCTTTTAAGATGAAAGAAGATAACTTCAGATCTGTTTTAAGAAAAAAAACAAACAGTCTTCAAGGGTAATGTCTGCGCGCCTGCAGACATTAGCTCCTTGAAGATGTTTGAAGAAAAAACAAACACCCCCTTAAAAAATAACAAAAAAAAAGAAAAAGAAAAAAACTTATCACAACTTTACTCTATTTCTGTTTTCTATTTCATCAGCTATAATTTTTTTTTATTTTTATTCATTCTAGTAATCGATTGGTTGTGTCTACAAAACAATCTAATATGAATGATTCATCATTCACTATTTTTTCGGTTTTTGGGTTATAATTATTATGTAGGAGAGATGACTCTGTGGTTAAAAGCGTATCATTGGGACTGGTATGTTGGCTTTTGCTTACTGAGAGTTCGAATCCCTCTCTTTCCCCACCTACACCTAATTTACCGACATTACCAATTACTAATCATAATAGATCAAATAGCAATAGATACAACTATTTTAATAGCTAGACCTTTCTTTGATATGCATGGATTCACTATTCCTAACGTGAAATTTTTTTTTCATTAGTTACAACTTGCACATCACAAGGCCATGTAACCTTTAACAATGTTTTTAGAAAGAAAAAAATTCTTCACGTCAGCATGATAACCTATCAAGTTAGAACGGGCCCTAGACGGTCACCCATCCTCGCCTTTCCTTACGCCTTGCCGGATGAATATGAATGATATTAAGAATTACATATATTTTAGTTTCCCCAAAATAACCCTTATTAGTGCTTTCTGGAATTGGAATTAAAATTGAAATTAGAATGTTTTCACTCAAAAATACCTTTGGTTGATCAAGCAATTGAATTCCGTCATTCATATGAAATTCAATTCCTTCAAAGTTCAAAACCTTAACATTCCAATGGAATGATTTAACATTGCTAAAATGCCATTATTGGATGTCTTATTTTATTTTTTACTTGAAATGGCAAATACATTAAACAAAAAGGTAACTTATAGCATGAAAGAAAAAAAACAAAGGAAATGAGTCGGTTAGGATTTTAACATAAATATACATTTATAAAAAAATTTCATAGGGTCGACCGACTCTACACTTAAAGTGTAGGTTCGCCAATGCTAGAAGGAAAAGTGAACAGAATTAAACTTGCACCATGCCTCCCAATCCAAAGGCAGTATGTTGCTCCATTATTTAACCCAAAGAAAAGAGGTAACTTTAATAACGTTAACAAAATTTGTGAACGAGAGATGCTTATTATTAAAAACGAAATCGCTCCTCTATTTTCAAATCAACTAACAAGTTGCTGCCATGATCGCTTGGATTGCCTTGCAAGACCCCTTTTAGACCTCTTTTAACCTGTATTAAATGATCTCCTTAACTGACCGAGTAACAGTTAAGTTTTTCGAAAGTGATAGCTATAGACCGGCTCTGATTCCCGAGTCGGGTGTGCTTCAGTTAGTTTTTTATTATTATTTTTTAATCTTGAGACATATAAAATACGGGAGTAAGATTGGTGGGAATTTGGTTTAATAAAGGGCAATTTGATTTTTTTTAAATTCAAATCCTTAATTAATTTTACAAACCAAAATCCTTAAGCCTTTCCGTTGAATTAATTCTAATTCCACCAAGTTTTCTCATGACATTTTTCGAATCAAAAGGTCCCTAAGGTTTTAAATCGAAACTTTCTAACTTGGTGATCATAGCATCTAATTTAGTAAGATGCATGACCGCGGTTGTGGAACTAGCCCACATCATAGAGGTGTAAGTATCTTAGACGAGAGATCCTGAGTTCAATTCCAGATAAGGATTAATTTTGATGTGATTTAGAAGTGAGTAAGATGTATGTTGTCAAAAAAAAAAAAAACATGCCCGACCAATAAACCACTTTACATTCAATCATTTCATACAATTTAATACGTACACGAATCACAAACAATTACAATTAAAAAAAAAGATAAACATTTTCAGTTTTTATTACAACAATAAACCATGTAATATATGGCTTTTATTCTTTATATAATTCAACAACAATGCAACCCATGACCATGCCATACACATTCCTCATTCATTCACTCAAGGCGATCCTATGCCAATGATTAATTTAGATGACTGCTTGATGCAATGATGCATGTATGCTGCATGAGTTTATATAGGGCAAACATGCATGCATGCAACAAACACTTGTGCAGTACAAATGGTGTCCAAATTCTCCCATCTGTCTCTTTCTTTGACAAAATCCACCATCACTTAATTTATCACATAATAGTTAAATATACTAAACAAATATCATGATTAGTTGACTATCCACAAGTAAGATTCACGACCATTTTTTCTGTAAATAAGTTTCAATTTTACCACTTATACACTTAATATTATAAACATTTTAACTTAAATATGCTGCAATCATGATTAGTTTTTCTTAAAACATTCCAATATTAACTTTGTCAGAAACGAAGTTGTATATATACTAAATAAAACGACTTTAGTGTCGCAAAACTGTACCATTGATGGTATTGTATGGTTACCGTGAGAAATTGAATCGATACCAACCAAACAACATCGGTACACTTGTTGATATTATCGGAACCAATATTAGTATTTGTTTGTATGGTTTTTTAGCTTATATAAAACATGTTTTGATATACTTTTAAGCATACCACAGCTTTATTTTCTAAGTTTCATAAGACAAATTTTGTGCAATGAAACCATTGTAACTAAACATTTAATCTTGTAATACACATATTTTTTTAACCTAACCAAATCGATACCACCTGAACAAAAATGGTTACAAAAATTCAAAATAGTCGTTTTTTTGGTTTCAATATGATTGAATTCAGGTTTATGTATTTTTGGTCTTTTTTTAATAGCGGTATAGAAACAGTAACGACACAACTTATATCTTACAACTTTATGTTTGCGACGTTTTTTAACCTATTGTTTTATATTTATGTCAAATTCACCTCTCAAAACAGGAAGAATTTCTGCAAGCTATTTATATACAATTTCTTTAACATTCACCTAAACCTAAATTATAGCAAATTTAATCTTTTATATCAAACTAGGTGGCAACCCGCTACGTTGTGGCGATGGACACAATTCTGTTGCTATCAGCTAGGTTCAAACCCGTACATATGATACAAAACACAAATTAGTAAACACATAGATTAGTAATGATACATGTACAACATATGTCACAAAAATTTTACGTATCAACGTTTATTCGGTCAATAAAACGCAGTATTTACAATTGGTCGGTATTATCTATGTTTGTTAAGTTTTGGGAACTAAGCCTAAAAAATATAGTTACGTCAAGTTAGCATTATTAAGACAAAAAACATTGGTGTTACGACGACGACTCGATGCGAATTCCATCGGTATAAATTAGGTTCACTAGGTGTACGAAAACTAATCATAAAAAATAATTTCATTGTCTTTAAAAAAAGAAACAAATAAAACATAATTAAAAATACCTAATACAACGATCAATAACTTATAAAAAGAAGTTGCTACACAATAAGGACTTGAACTTAGGCAAACAACAGGGACAAGACCTAGGAGGCTTTCAATCAATCATCAAACCAACTCAATAACACGAATAATTATTGAAACTAACAATATCAATAGTCAAAGTCATATGCTTAAACTTTGTGACAACAAAGTTCTGTATTATACTAATTTATAATTTCTCTCATCTTATATGTTTTATTCCCTTTGATTCTTTTTAATTTAGTATGCAATATTATTCTGTATCCATCCAATGTGGTGTAGTGGTAGGGGGCTTGGGTTTCTTAACGGAGACTCAAGTTCAAATCCCACTTACAACACTTTGGGAGATATGGGTAGCTCTATGAAGGAAGACTGAGATCTTTGTGATTTTCAGACGCTTAAGGGCTCTGTTCGGCTGGGTTGTGCCTGCTGGTGGTGTTCTTTTGCCATTGGGTCACCCTGTACGGAGTACCTACATATTCTATGTTTGTTGGTCGTTAAAAAAAACGATATTATTCCTTAAAATATAACAACTAAAATACTTCAAGATTTGAATGACATTCTTGAATTGTTTTTTTTTCCGTTATTTGTTATTATCTAATATTTGATAATTTGAAAACTTTAATATTATGAAGTGCGTGAACGCGTGATTAGTGATTGCAAATGGTTGCTTCAGGTGCAGGTGCATTGACTTTTAATTTCATTTCAAATTAAAAATTTTTCATTGCTATACATGTTTTGTATTTCTGTAGTTTTTTAGTTAGAAATTGATTTGTTTTACATGTTTTGTATTTCTGTAGTTTTTTTAGTTAGAAATTGATTTGTTTTATACGTGTATCTACACAATAATCAAAGAAGATTTACTATTCAGTCTATTTTAGGTTTTTGTTCATAATCGTTGTGTATGAGAGATGGTTGAGTGACTGAAAGCGAGCATTGAAACTGATATGTAAGCTTTTGCTTATTGAGGGCTTGAATCCCACTCATTCCTTACCTACACCTGTAGGTCTCAATATGGAGCTAACAACTAATCCCGGATCAATCTGTAGACTTTGGTGAGGGGTAATTACTAAGAATTTCTGGATCTCGGATCAAGAAATACACAAAACACACACTTTATGGAGAGAGACAATGAGTTGAAGAAGAATACTATTTCCAAGAGAGTTGCTAGAATATGGAGTACATGTTAGTGCATATACTCCATATCTAGGTCAAAATACATAATGGGCCACATGTGCTGGCCTAACATGGCACAAGCATAGTCTTTGGCCTCAGGACCACCATATACAAGTAAAACGAAACAAAAGTAACATGATTAATCAATTACAGGCCATTTCAAATACAAAAGCCTAACAAAATATTAAAAAATAGGAACCAGCAATCTCCCTTTAGGCTTTAGTATAGAAGTTTGCTTTTGTCTCTTGCTCTGCCTTAGTCAGTCTCATAGTAGAATGGGGCCTCTTCTATATACAGTCTGTTGGCCAGAATTTGACTGACGAATCCGATGAAGGTTTCAATGATTTTGGTGAAGAGAAAACCACGGTCTTGTATTTCTAGATCTCCCATCAACGACTTGCAGGGTCAATCAAGGAGGACTATCAATAGTATTAGGTACTTAGATAGTGATTACACCCGGCATATGATGGGAGATGAACCCTTGCTATTTGATGCTAAACCATTAGATGGCGGATTCGAGTCTTTCATAAGCGACATGGGAGGACAAACTTCATGGAAGGGAAGCCTTGTTTAAATGGCTCAACAACAACTTTTCGAGCGTTTCTCAAACCAACCTCGTCCAACTGCTTCTCTCAAGTGATGGATCCAGCATCAGCTGTTGGATCTCGGTTTGAATCTCTTCAACTTTGTTATACAATGTGATAATGCATGCTTAAGATAGTCTATCTGACAACAACTTTGCAGACCTTTTCACTAAAGCCATCGATCATGCCCGATTTGAATTTCTGGTCGAATCGCTCGGCCTGATCAATTTTGATTAAAACAACCTATCTATCCTTTTGTTTTAAAATTGTAAATATTTTTCAAATATGTCACAATTTTAGAGGGAGAAAATGAGTTAAGTTTAACTCACCAAAAGATTTTCAATTCATCTTAAGAAAAGCAAAAAACAAATTAATTAATTTACCAAAAAAGATTTTATATTATTTTTAAGAAAATCTAAAAGGAATTGTCCCGTTTAGAGGGAGCTCCTGCTTAGAGGGAGTCGGATAATTAGAATTTTCAAATTTTGAGAAATTGATCCGACCATTAGAAAATGATAGTACATTGATATGCAATGATCCTAGCGCATGAAAAGAGTAGATCAAAAGGGCTACAAGGTCATTCATCAATGTGTAGATAGGCTTGACAAACAAGTAAGTGTTGGGTGATATAAACTTAAACTCTTGTCGTTGCTAGTGGCTATACGTTTAAGAAGCGGTTGCATGATTCTGTTAAAGTCATATCAATGAAGGATGAAATGTAATTACACATGTTATACCCAAGCCTCTCGTTACTCGATCACAGTTGTCTTATGAAATAAGTATCAATTTTTAATTTTTATTTGAGTCAAGTAAAGCCTCATAGAAAGGCAAGAAAAAGAAAAACAAAAGAGTCAAGAAAAGAAAAAGAAAAACAGAAAAACAAAATGAAAAATCAAGAAAATGAGTCATTTAAGATTTTAACTTCTGCTTTATTTCTTCATTCATTTTGATTCAAGTCTTGGACTTTCTCTGTTTGTAGTCATACAAGATCTAATTGTTAAGGCCCTGAATCTTCTGCTTTATTTTAACTTTTCTAGATCGAGTCAAGTGTGCAAAGCACAAAATGTCGAGTGTATAAAGTACAAAGTGTCAAGTATGTTAATAAGAGTACTGTGATCAAATAAGAAAGGTTTTAAGTCAAGTTGAGGTGATATGTTAACACAAAGTAAGCCCGAGATATGATAGAATAACTAACATGTCTGATTAAGTGGGGGACCACATAAGCACCGTGCCTAATTGTACTTTAAACGTATCACTTTGGCATCAAAACACTTGTCAAGTTAAACAAACGGACAATATCTACAGTCGGTGATGAAATTGTGACATAATAATATCAAAATGGAAACGCGGATCTAGGGCTTTGCAAATCAATATGATTCCATGTTACGATCTTTCTCGCAAAAATATTAAAATTATTAGAAAATTTTGTTAAATATTATTGATATATAATATTAATTTCATCTTTACTCCTATCTTTTATTGTTTATTTTGATTTTGTTTTATTTTAGTTTCAACTTCAAAATGTTATGTATATATTTTCGTCATTTTTAAAATATATGAAAATGCCAAAAAGATTTTAAGTTTTTATTATGTTCGTACATATTTTGTTAAACTTTGTTTCATTCAAAATCATGTGTTTTGTTGTCAAGGTCGTTCATGCAAAGTTCGTTGGAAATCTTGGACTTAAAACAAATCATTTACAAGTTGAGGGACTGAAATTAG